>NW_015632469.1:1212644-1250017 GCF_001515625.1 Sinocyclocheilus rhinocerous
GCTGTTCCTGAAACCACGCCTTCTTTCTTTGTGTGCACATTTGGGTGGCATTATGCTCATATTCCCACATAGTGATGTAGACATGTGGGGGCGTGGTCGAGTCTGGTCGAATATCTCTTTGGGTTTGAGACTTTAGTCTTTGCAACTTTAGGGATCTTATCTATGCACGAACAGCTTGTAACACTCCAAAGAGAAAGGAAAACTTGAAATTGCATCATATGACCCCTTTAATGAGATATGTATTATATACTGATTTAATGTCAGTCTTTTGTGGAAATGATGAGTTCTATAAGAAATCTGTCACAAAATGTGCTTCCAATCGCAGAAATAAGGTACAGTTCAGCCTTTTTATGAAAGAGCGAATCAATAGGATATTCGTAATTATCTGTAATAGCAACAGTAAAGGCATTAATAATGTGTGTTCTTGCTTCAGTTCATCATGACGAAACCGCAGTAATTATAACGGTTAAAACTGAAGTTTTATTATAAATAATAATAGCTATTTGGGATTGTTTTCCATACAGCAAAGCAGGATGATCACTGGCAGTCGAGTTTAGATGCAAGTTTGCTTGGTTCATTATGAAAAGGATTTGAATCCAGCCACTATGTATCCTATACAATTACAGCACTAGACGTGGAAGAACCGTTACTTGTGTCCCCTCAAAACAAAACCTTGGAGCATGACGGTGGATGTGTTGAAGTGTAACAGAGGTTGGTCATTATGTAGATGGGTGAGCTCTAGTGTTTTGACTGCTATGTTGGCAGAAAAGAAGAAACTCTCATGAGCGGATGGTAAATATTTTGGTCACCAGGCAACAAGGCTGCAGCTCTGGATGCATGCAGAGAGGTTTTCTTCAATCCCGCACATCATGGCTAATGCTCCACGCCTTAATGTCCTCTGGCTCAGCGTTTTTGGCTGTGTCTCCCCCGCTCCCTATGCACACTTAACAAATGACAGCACTGTTTGTGTGCACGGCTCAGATTGCACTCCGGCATTCGTCGAACTGTCTGTCCCTCACAGTCAATACACTTTCTGCACATTTACATCTTTGCTTTGTCAGCATCCTGCCGAAATCCTTCTGGTTGTCTTTCATAGGAAACATGCATTTATTAAAATTGATCATGTATCAATCATGTTCTTTAGATTTAAGGTTACACCTATTTACTTCCTGCACCTATTTTTGTAGTTTCACTCTGGACTTATATAAGCATTACTGAACGATTAGTTCAGTGCTGTTTTTATGTGACATTTTGTATCTACGCAGTCGCAGAGCAACCTGTGCAAGCACTCTTTAACAGGATTTGGAGTGCTTTCTTGTCAGTTTCAAGACGCAAAATGGTTCCTGTCAAGCTGTCTTTGTTAAAATAATGATGAGACGGTTCCCTGTTCAGGCTTACGTTGTCTTTCGAGTTCTGAGGTGACATGCTGTTATGAACTGATTATTCAGAAAAATGTCACTGGGGTGATTTTGACCCTAAGTTGAAGTGATGCATGGAGCTACAGCATCAGTTTTGAATGTCTTGGTAATGTTAAGTTTAAGGCTTTTTATGCAATAGAAATGTAAAAGTCTGTGCCCTTCAAGTCAAGTCAAATCCAAAGTGATTTATATAGCACTTTTCATAATGCACATTGTTTCAAAGCAGCTTTATTATGATTTAAATGTTTATAATTTCTTAATAACGTCACATTTTATAGTTGCGTTTAGCAGATTAGAGTTGGGTCATAATATAGTTTTGCAACAATACAAGCAATCAAGCAGTTGAGATTTGCAATATAGTGTATACAGTATGTATGCGGATAAAGTTGAACATACGATATCCATCTTTATATGAAGAGCTTCATGCAGTGGAGACAGTGAAACCAATGCAGTGATGCATGATTCCTCAGACAGACCGACCACAGATCCATACGAGCTCAATCATTTAGCCTATGTTTTAAAGTTGCACTCAGGGTTCCTGTTTATATTGATTTTTATGCAATGTGTTTTTGATTCTCCGTGTTCATTGTATTTCATTGCATGTTTTATTAGACTTGTATGCACTGGCACATCACTGACAGAGGATCTTCTGAGTAATTGATAATCAAATCTGCTGTTGTTGATTATTTAGCTATTCATTTTTATGTTTCACCAGTTGCTGGAGCCTTAAATTGAATGATGTCTGTTTGCATCCAGTCCATAAATTCTCAAAAATTGGTTTCTAGAGCAAATAGTTGTAGAAAAGCAGTTTCATGCACATGCAAGTTGAATTAAAACTATTTAAATTTTTGCAATCTAAATATAATTATAAAGTATGAAAATGTTACATTTTTACATTTGTTTTGCAGTCTAGTATCCTCATTCTCTCTCTCTCTCTCTTTCTCATGTTTTCTCAGAGTGAGAGGCTCCTGATTAAAGGCGGTCGGATTGTGAACGATGACCAGTCCTTCTATGCAGACATCTATATAGAGGATGGAGTCATCAAGTAAGCTGCGTTCACATGCACACATATACAGTACAGCATCGTTGATTAAACAACTGCTGATTCATTTTGAAAAATTTTGAAAAACTCATATCAGACTTTCAGCAACCGATTCACCTACTCCTTCTTAGAACAAAGCCAGCTAATATTTATATTAAAAGTCAGCATGAAATGAAAATTAATCTAATTTGTAGATGCATGTTATGTTTCATTAAAAAAAAAAAGTTTAATCAAAATGCCATAACTCAAACATATGAGTGTATGTGTTACATTGAAAATCTTTTGAAAACAACAAAACAAGTATTTTACATGTATCAAAAATAATTTTTACACTTAGCATTTTTATGAATACCTTAATTTAAAAAATGTATGTTAATTATAAAAATTTTTAGTTATGATATATATATATGTTTTTGGACAGCTTTAACCAATCTCTCCATGTAATAAAAAGCTCAAATTATTGATATTTTTAATATTCTGACCATTACTCAAAATAATGAGGGTCTATAGGCATCTACAGACCAAAGGTTTTCAGTTATTCATAATATTTTAAATATTATTCTCATAATGATAATGTTTTGCAGTTCTTTCCCTTATGATCTAAGAACAGTTATACAACTGAAAAAAAAAAAAAATGGTAAATTCCTCATCAATCCATTAACATTTATACCATAGTGTAATTAAAAACCGTCTTTCTGGATTACCATCTTCTGTCAACTTCAAGGCAAATTGGAGACAACCTGATAGTCCCAGGAGGGGTGAAGACCATTGAGGCCGATGGGAAGATGGTGATTCCTGGAGGAATTGACATCCACACCCACCTACAGATGCCCTTCAGGGGAACAAGCACTGTGGATGATTTCTCTCAGGGCACCAAGGCTGCTCTTGCTGGAGGAACCACCATGATCGGTGAGATCTGTGGAAGATTGCCATATTTATCTGCAGAGTGGATTGAATGGGGATAGTTCACCCAAAAATGTGCAAACATTTGCTGTTAATTTACTCAACCTCTGGCCATCCGAGATGTAGGTGACTTTTTTTCTTCAGTAGAACAGTAAAGAAGATATTTAGCAGAAATTGAGCAAGTCAGTGGCTATTGAGCCTAAAAATATAAGGCAAGACAAAACTAATCCGTATGACTCCTGACGATATTTTGATGTCTTATGAAACGAATCGACATTATTTAGTAGTTTATGTAACCATGCAATGGCGTCAAGTTTACACAATTATATTATTTAAGCACCCAATAATGATGAGAAACATGGATGTTTCACATGTCTAAAGCATATAAAGTTAGTCTTTATCAGCTCAAATTTTAACACATTTAGAAACCATTTAGAAAATAGCTGTAGAACACTGTAATACGTAATGGTAATATCTGAATTAACTGGCAAAAATATTATTTAATATTGCTGAGTGAACCTAAGTATCTTAATTTATACCACCAAAACTACTTTATATGGATTAAATCAGGTAGAAATATCTCATTAATGTAACAATGTTAATATGTTTTGCAGTGAAGCGCTATGCTTCACAGAAGAAAGTGTGTGTGTGTGTGTGTGTGTGTTAATGAAAAGGGATAAACATTGACAACAACAGTAGGCTTCCGGAAACCACACAAAGCTCCTGTATGCAGCCCACGGTGAAATTCTAGTTGCGTGGAAAGACAGCAGGCCTTTCTGACCGCTGCAGGCTACAGATCATGAAGAAAACGTGACAACAGCTGGAGTATAAGAGTGGCTTGTTGTACAGTAAACACTGTGTTAGCACTGATTCATTTTAGAGTAAAAATCCAGCTGTGTACGTCCCTTTGTTCCCAGAGGAAGTGTGTGCTAGATTATACATGCAGATAATATGGATACTATAAAGAAGCAGTGAAATATTGAGAGGCTATGTTCCTGGCCTAATGGTCCGAAAATATTAGCAGTAAAAATTCAGTCTGATTCTGATTCTAAAATGATTTTTTTTGTCATATTGAAACTTTTTTTCATATTAATGAATGAGTTGACCAACTTTGGATATCAAATTGTGCAGTTGTATTTGATTATATATGTAATTATAATCACTTTTTTAAGTAATTAGAAATGAACAATGAATTAATACAACTGGATGATATTTAGTTAGGAACGAACTAAATATACAAAAAATACAAGCAAATATAAAGTACTAAAAGGGAAGAAAGAAACACTTTACAAGCATGAACGCAAAGTAAGTATATGAAAGTTTTCCAGACAAGGACAGTCAGTGAGGGATAAAAAAAAAAAAAAAAGTAAAAATTGCAGAATAGATTCAGAATAATTCAAAAGGGCCTCATGGTGCATCAAGCAATCTTTTTTTTTTCTCGCAAAATACACTGAAGTTATTATTGCAATTATATTTAAAGCAGTGAATTAAAAATTAAAATAAACAAAAATAAAATAAATGTAAAATAAAATCAAGTTCCATTGACTCAATCATCAAAGTAATGGTAATATTTAAATTAAAAACTGCTCATGCTGCATGTATGCAGCATCTTTGTTTGGACTGTTATTAAAATGCAGTGGTTGCCTCTCAGTTTAAATGGAATGAGCACAGGGGTGTGCGATATATATCGTCTGTGATAATATCGTAATTGTTGTTTTAACGATGTGCAATTTGACATTATCGAGTATTTTGCAAAAACCATTCAAAACATTCCTACTGTCATCCTGCCTGCCTCCACACACCTGGACCGTGACAATATCGAGATATAATTTTTTGTCAATATCGCACACCCCTAAGCACAGCCTTAGTTTGTTTATATGAAGAGATTTCTTTTATTTGTATTATTTGATTTGGGACTTGTTTTAAAAATTTCGTTTTGTTATGTGAGAAAATTCAATTTCACAAATAAATGTGCAGCATTTTGTCTGAGAAATGATGAAAGCACATCTTTTCATTTATAATTTGTCTTATTTTATTATCGTAAGTATCGTTTTAATATCGTGTATCGTGTCGTGAGTTGAGTGAATCGTAACATCCCTAGTTGATCTGCATAACCAGCTTTTCTTGCCTTCCTAGATGATTCAGACAGCTTTATAGCTCCAATTTACACACTTTTTAATAAGTTATTTAACAAAAATATGTGACCCTGGACCACATAACCAGTCATAAGGGTCAATTTTTCAAAAGTGAGATGAATAAATAAGCTTTCCATTGATGTATGGTTTGTTAGGATAGGACAATATTTGGCTGAGATACAACTATTTGAATATCTGGAATCTGAGGGTGCAAAAAAATCTAAATATTGAGAAAATCATCTTTAAAGTTGTCCAAATGAAGTTCTTAGCAATGCATATTACTAATCAAAAATTAAGTTATGATATATTTACGGTAGGAAATGTACAAAATATCTTCATGGAACATGATCTTTACTTAATATCCTAATGATTTTTGGCATAAAAGAAATAGATAATTTTGACCCATACAATGTATTGTTGGCTATTGCTACAAATATACCCCAGCGACTTAAGACTGCTTTTGTGCTCCAGGGTCACATATGAGCTGTGTTGTCTGAATAGGCGTGTGAGCTGCCTCTGTCGTGTGTCTCCTGCAGTGGATCATGTGATCCCGGAGCCGGGCTCTAGTCTGGTGGAGGCGTTCGAGCGCTGGCGTGAGTGGGCGGATGAGAAAGCCTGCTGTGATTACTCTCTGCATGTGGACATCACCCACTGGAACGACAGCATCAAACAAGAGGTCCTGAGTCTCATTAAGGAAAAAGGTGGGAGATCTTTTACTATTACACTTTTTTAAGATTGCTTACACACCAGGTGCATATTGAGGGCCCGCCGAGCCGAGTGGGAACTTTTAATTGAAACGAGGGAACGAATAGAGCCCTGCACGGGCCTCAAATCTAGGCCCTAGTCCGGCCCTTGTCCCACAGCTTATCCGAATTCTCGGCCCGAGTCCGACTGGAGCCCGTGTCTTTTTTCTCTCTTTACACAGCTGCTTTTGCAGCCATTAAAATAGTTCAGTTTTGGTTTTTGGTAACTTGGTCTCTTAACTAGTTGCTTATTAGCATGCATATTACTAGAATATTAGCCATTTATTACTAGTAATTAAGCACATATTAATGCTTTATTCTACATCCCTAATTCTACCCAATACCTAAACTTAACAACTACCTTACTAACTATTAATAAGCAGCAAATTAGGAGTTTATTGAGGAAAAAGTCATTGTTAATAGTGAATAAGTGTTCCCTATTCTAAAGTGTTACCTGGTTTTTAATAGCAAAGTGGTTATATTTCTTTTCGTTTCTTTATTAAGTTCATTTAGAAGTATGTTTTGAACATTTTATGTTTGTTAAATTCAGGTTTTTGTTTTTTAAAGTACCAAGACAGTGAGTTGAGCATATGTTTGATCAATTTAGCCTTCTCAAATCAACACGACTTGCCTAAAATAAAATCTATATAGAACACTTCATGCATTTCACAATTTTAACCTAGATAAATGTGCGCTTTTAGGTGCATATCCAATCGTTTGTGCGGAGAGTGGAAGCTGAAGCGCGCTTTGACATGGAGGCGGTGACGCGATCACTTGTATTTTTTTTCTTAATAAGAGTGGAAACTTAAAATACGCCGTCATTTTTGCTCATAAATGCACTTTCTGCTGTCTCGGTCTTGAACAGGAGCGCGTCACAATGATGAACCGAAACTCAGCGGATACTTGCCTCACAGACATGATGAAATATCTATAGAATGCTTTAAATTACTACTTTAAAACGAAATAATTCAAATCTAAAACAAAAACTCTTTCATTGTGTAATCCGTAAAGATGCATTTCTCTCTAAAGGCGCGTCCAATGAGGAGATGGCGAGTCAGGATCGTCAACTTCATCTTTGCGACACTGACTCAGAAAACACTAGTTCATTAATAAAGAATTCAAATATCTCATTATTATTTTTAACCATTTTTTCCCCGTTTTTTGTTTGTTTGTTTTTTTGGGCCGCTGTGCGAAGATTGTGTTTGCATGCAGTATAAATAGCCTATAGTCCTTAGCCATCTTCAAGAATCGACTAAAAACACATCTCTTCCTTATTTGACCCTCTAACTCTAGCACTCTCTATTTTAATTCTATTCTTAAAAAGCAAAAAAAAAACTTGCCCCTTTTAGACTTGCACTCTATTAATTTACTGCTTGTTTTCTTTAAAAAAAAAAAAACTAACACTAGCTTCTCTATTCTTTTTGTATTCTATCTATTTGTTTTCTTTTTATTTATTGTACAATTAACTAAAGCAAAATAAGACCTCTAACACTAGCTTGCTCGATTCTTTTTCTATTCTATCTGTTTTCTTTTTATTTATTATATAATTAAAAAAAAACCTTGCTACGTGTGCTGCGTTAAGCTGACTGAGACTGTTATAGCACTTGCGTATCATTGCTGTTTTGTTGGTTTGATTGCTTCTATTGTCCTCATTTGTAAGTCGCTTTGGATAAAAGCATCTGCTAAATGACTAAATGTTAATGTTGTGTGAAGTTAATGTGAAAATTCCACCTATACCTGTCATTCTTTATATTTAACTTGAAAAACAGCAATAAAACGTAGGCTTTTTGACAATTGTTGAAATTGAACTGATTTTTTTTCAACATGCATTCAAATATTCATGTTTATTTTGTGCTGCAAATATTAAAGAGGAAAATATCATTGATTCACACGCAGCTTGAACTGAGGCAAATATAGTTATCGCACTACAAATTAAAGAGCTTAAAAACACATTTATTGTTTGTATTTTATCATAAAATTGACAGAAGGGACTTTGTGTTATAGTAAAAGTAACAAAGCACAAAGCTTATTGCGATTATTGGGTGGCTTACGTGCTACAAATAATAAATAGACTTGAAAACATTAAATATTATTTCCAAGCATTTATAACGTAAACAAAACTCTAAACTCTACAAACAAAACCACAAAACATGCACACAACATGCAAAACATTACGCGTCTCTTGCAAACGGTGTTTTTGCACAGTAACTCTACAGCATCAAATGATTGGCCATATACACACCAAACTACACGTGCATATGACAAATGTAAAACACTACTATTTTGTGTTTTTTGCTTGTTCAGTGTGCAGTGGAGCTGACTTGAGCTGTATAATGATACTATTGCCGCAGTTTTGCAGACTTGGTCTGAAGATTGGCTTTATGAGTGAATGGTTTCACTGAGTGTGCTTCAAGTGCAACTTTTAGTGTGTGAGCAATTAAAAAAAACTGCAAGCCAAAGACCAAAGAGTTTAAGCATCTAGATAAAAAAAAAAATTCTGAATTGTTCAAAAATGGTCCAGCATACTTGAAGTTATAGATATAAGCAGTACAATATCCCAGAGGGAATGTGTTGTGATTTGACAAGTTATTTTTGGTCATTTGTACTATTTCTGAAAATGATGCTGCTTTATTACAGCTTAACCTACAAATGAGCACAGAATCTGTTCTGCTGCATATTACCGTGTGCAAACTAATGTGCTTTTAGTAGAGTAGAGCATTTTATGTTTAAAAAAAAAACAAAAATCGATATTAATAGTGACATTTATTTTCAGGTGCAGAATTTTTAAAAGCAGTTTTTTTATTTTTTACTATCTTGACTTTAAAAGTCAACATAAAAATTCCACATCTCTGGTCTTACTGAGCGTGATTCATCACTTTATATTGTTTAAAGTTTTTTGCCCCATGCATTCTGGTATTTTCACCATTCAATTAATTCATGATGGATAAAATCCCCACCCTACTTTTTTTTTTCTAGTTTGAGAATAAGAAATGCAGAACATTATGGAAATGATAATGTGAATGTGAATGCTGACAGAGTTTATGTTTTCTGATTTATTTGTTCTGTCCAAATAGGAGTGAACTCTTTCCAGGTCTATATGGCTTATAAAGACCTCTATCAGATGAGCAACAGTGAGGTAAGCTAAAGAAATTATAGTTATTATATATTTATGTATGCATTTATTTATTTGTTTGTTTGTTAAAAACAGAATAGTGTTGTGGATATACACATTCTTTCATTCTTTCTGTTGGGAGTTATTTCTATCTGATCTGACCCTTAAAAATGACTTTTGTTGGTGTAACAATGTTGGGTTTTTTCACAAAATCTCTCCTCACAGCATTTTATGTAGAATAATTTAGCCATTTATTAATGATTATTTATATATTGGTGCATATAAAAGTACCAAGTACCAATATACAAACGTTATTCTCCCATTACCTAATTTGATGAAAAATGCATTAATTTTCTATAAAATCAAGATTAGACTAGATTTCCGTTTACTTGATCTCATTGTTACAAAAAAGTTATATTAAAGCTATTTTCACTCTATTTTTCTATGTGTGTATGAACAGCTTTATGAGATCTTCACCTTCCTTGGAGAGCATGGAGGAATTGCACAGGTCCACGCTGAAAATGGAGAAATAATTGCTGAGGTACGTGAACCTTATGAATATTAAAGGGGTCATGAAATGGAGAATCAAAAGACGTTACCATTAATGTGTGTCATCGGCGTATGGAATCGAGGAGGAGTCCATCGATCGCAAGAGCCATACTGCTGTTAGCTAAAGAAAGAGCATTTTTGGTGCAAAAAACGTATTTGTAAACAAATCTTGAGATGTAAAAATCTGAAACTGCATTTCATGTGAATATGTAAGGACTCGTGTAAAGACGTTCTTAGACGTTCATTTACGCATTAGTAAATCGAGACTCGTTCCTGTCAGTAGTGTGAAAACCATCTGTTCTCTATATTGTCATTATTTTGTATACAGACAGCAATCAGAGATGGTTATCTTTATAATCGCCAAAGTAGCAAAAATCTATCAGTGATTTGATTTCTGCATTTTTACCAAAACGTCCGTTATAATCGATGACACTGTTCTCACTGTGTTCGTTATGATACATGTATGTTGCAATAAGAAGATCACTGTGATCATTGTGCGTCAGTAGACATGGCTGTGTTCGGCTGCAGTGCAGCGCTGCAACCTTCAATGCTTTAAATATAATGCTAGCTGTAATCAACACTTTCAACATTAGTTTATCTGGGCAGCTGTTACAGTAAACACGCAGTAAACGTTTCTGAGAGAGCTCCACATGTACTGCTCATTTCATATGCAAAGATGTCAGCCAATCACAGCAGTGGGCGTTTCCACTGAGCCTTGATCTTAAGTGCACATCAGGAAACATTATAAATTAATTAAATGCAATTTATGACCTCTTGAAGAATCATAGCAATGCAGTTTATTTGGCTTTACTCGCTACACTTTACATGAAGTCCCTGTGTTTAAAGAACGCATTTTCCTTTCTTCGGCATATTTCATGTTGGAGCATGGCATATCAGAGAGCTTATTCCTTTTTTCAGTAGTCAGGAGCTGTTGTTATTAGATGGTTGGGGAATTTAATTATTATGCATTCTTCCACAAATATGGTCAGAACATTCACTGTAAAAAAAAAGCGTTTTTACAAAATTTTACAGTTAAAATTACACTTATTTTTTACAGTGTTGTTCTAAAATATGCATCCGAGCTCATTTTCTCTCTGATTTACTGTTAAACGCTCTCCTTCTGATGACAATGACTGCAATAAAAATAGCTTTTCAATCATCAGAGATTCTTTCTTCTTTAACATTATAAACAGAATATATAACAGAAGCACTTAGGTACAGTAAATGTTGATTGGAACCGGATCCAGAATCAATAAAACCGTCTCTATTTTCAGTGTTTTGTGAGAGATGTGGCATGCATTACTTTTAATGCCTCTTGGTTATTTTGTAACCGTGTATTCCTAAAGTGAATTAGATGAGAAATGCGAACACAGGAAAAGCAGTGCTGCGTGTTTCTTTAATGAGAAAGAAACACCCCTTTGGACTTTAGTTGTGTTTTTATTCCTCATGTGTTCTGTGACCCATGTTTGATTGTGTCATTTAGTTCAGGTGTGTCTGGTTAATTATCCTCATTGTTCTATCCTGGATTTACACTTGTGTGGATTTATTAAAGACTATTTGCATCTTCTTCGTGCGTTTATCTCACCGTAGTGTGACAACTTAAAACTCACACATGCTTATCCATGCATTTTTTTTTTCAGTGAAACACAATAAGGATAGAAGAACTTTCATGCTTTTTTTTCCCCAGTAAAACAGCAATTCATTAGTAACTGTCAAGCTCCAAAAAGGTTTTATAAAAGTGCTTCGTATGACACTTCCTTGTGAAAACAAGTGCGCTTAATTGTTTTAAATGTGTAATTGTATTGAAATCTTGAAAGTATATTTTTAAAAACTGTACTTGCATATAATATAATATTAATGAAATAAAAGGCCACTTATGTGTCATTTAATCTTAATGCCTATATTTCTTAACACACTTAAGTAAAAGGGCTTTAAAAACTTTGTAAAAATCTTAAATTAAAAACTGTACTTTTATTTACATTTTAAATAATTCATTAATTAATAATAATCTTTTGTTGTGCTTTAAAGAAGCACACTTATTTTGATATGTTGACTAACATTCTAAAGCACATGTAAAGTACTTGATTATAATTGTAACTGTAGTGTGTTACATTTAAAGATAATATATTGTAAATGTAGTAGATTGCAACTATGTCATTATAACTGTGTACAAACAAATATCATTTAAATACACAACATAGAAGTGTATTCCAATAGAAATAACATTAAGGTATATTTGATTTTATTTAATTACAGGTGAATAGCAATCCAGAGTCACTCATACCAATCCTGAACATTGCAAATGCATTTATTACTATCATTAATTATAAAATAGAGCAACATTTCTGAAACGCGGTCTCAACAAAGCCATTATTATTTTTCTACCGGTGGAGAACTTTTGCCGCCTCAACATGTGCGATTTCCACATTTGCAGCCTTTTCATGCCGTCTTCATAATGAAAGGACAAACTTTTGGACTTATAGTACAGATGCGTTTTGGCAGCTTTGGATTTGACGTCTCTTGTAACAATTCACTTAAGCTGTGAATTTAAACAAGTAATATGCATATGCATGCAGTATGAACTTAAACAAGCGATATGCATGCTGGTTTGGAAACCAGACATCGCTCAGTCATAAAACAATGTAAAATAACAGTTAGGCTCATCTTAAGAACAATGTTATTTGGAAAGCTAGCTGTGGTCACATTATATTATTCATTGTGATATGGAAAAGAGCTGATCTTCCTGAAAAAATTGGTGTTCCTCAAAGTAAATGATTACACAGTTTCCATGTTTTCTTTAATGACATTGTTCATGCACCACACCATGTTAAAAAAGCACGAATAATACAAGTACAGTGCAAAGAGTGACAGAAAAGCGACTCATCTCGTCTGTGTGTTGTTCAGGAGCAGAACCGTATGCTGGAGATGGGCATCACCGGACCCGAGGGACACGTTCTCAGCCGTCCAGAGGAGGTCAGTGAGCACAAACACAGCTGTATGCTGTCCTGTGTGGGGGTTTGTTCGTGCTATAACATCACTGCAGGCCCAATTCTCAATGCAATGCAACTCACAATAAGACACAGAACTTGTGTTAAATCAGTTGCATCAATCTGATTTCATGTTGAAAAATGTCCCGCCCCACAGATTTAATTAGTCTGGCATCAGTGATCTTTCGCAGACATGATGGCTTTATTGAGGTCAGCCAGGAAAGTGGGGAGGGGAACTTTTGAGTTAGGCTGAATCTGTGTGTTGTGTGTGTGTTGTGTGTGTGTGTGTGTGTGTGTGTAGCTGGAGGCTGAAGCGGTGTTTCGAGCCGTCACTATTGGCAGTCAAACCAACTGTCCTCTCTACGTGACCCGCGTGATGAGCAAGAGCGCTGCTGACATCATCTCACAGGCCAGGAAAAAAGGTACACACTATCACATACATTTAAATCCTGATCAGCAATCAGTTTACTAAGTACAGTTCAAATCTATATAACATGTTATAAAACGGAGAGTTCCGGTCCTTGATTCTGATTGGCTGAGCCAAGTTCGAAGCTGTTGTAAATTACTCTACAAACATACACCTTTGTTTACGTTTGTCTGTTGCTCGGCAACCACTTTGTTGCAACCACAACTGTTTCTGAGGAACTACATTGTTTGGTGGAAGAATACTGTTTTTATTAATATCATTACACTTTATTTGCTTTGTTTTATTTTGTGAAACCTTACTACGTATATGGAATAACCGTTTTATAAAAGCAATAACCCCCGTGAAGCCGTGGTTTACAGTGAATTTATAACAGCTAAGGGGGTTTTAGTCACTCCGCTTCACGTCGTGCTTAACAACGCCCCGTAGCTGTTATAAATTCACTGTAAACCACGGCTTCTTGGGGCTTATTGCTTTATTTACTGACATGTTGCTCGAGAAAAATTCTAATTAAACTTTATTTGGAGTACTACTTGTGCACAATGCACATTTCTCAATATTTAGCCTAAAATGTGTTTTAATGTCACTACTGATGATGATTGTATGATTTTTGAATAATATCGGTCTTTAAATGTAAGATATTTCAAGTGTGCCTGAAGTATACTTGCAATAGTTCTACTTTAGCACAATCAAATACTTCAGTATATCTTTAGTTGGACTTCAGCACTACTTCCGCACTTTAAAGTGCATTAAGTACAAAATTAGTTGTTCCAATTTAGCGGACTAAGTATACCATTTAAAGTGCAGTACAAAATTAGTTGTTCCAATTTAGCGGACTAAGTATACCAGTTTAGTATACTAAAAGTACAATTGCAGGGTATTTTTATTAAGTACATAAATATGTAAATGTATTTGTAGTATACTTAGCATGAAATAAATGTAGTTCAAATATGGTTTAGTATATTTATTTTTCACTAGGGTGGTAAATCATCAAATAAAACAAACATAAATAAATAAATAAATAAGGTAACACTTTATTTTAAGGTGTCCTTATTACACATTTTACATGTACTGTACTTATTATAATAATGATAAATTATGCGTAATTACATGCAAGTAACCCTAAATTAAACCCTAATCCTAACCAAATAGTAAGTACATGTAGTTAATTAATATTACTGAGTACTTAAATGTATTATTACACTGTAACAAGGACACCTTAAAATAAAGCGTAACCATAAATGTTTTTAAAAATATATAAATAAATAATATAATTTAACAAAAAAAGCCTTTAAAGTTTAGAAGTAATGAATGTCTCATAATGTGGCCAATTCCAAACAATATCTATCTAACAATATGAATATCAATGTCTATATATTTTTTTGAATAATGGACAGATTCTATTCTTATTTAATTCTTATTAGTCAGTACCAATAAACCAGTAAAATCCCACAGTTCTCAGCACCAATTTCAGTACTATAGCAAAAACTGTTGCAAGTATTTTTTTTATTTAAGTATTGAAAGTAAAAATATTAAATAAATAAAATGATCTGTTACTGCTATTGATAATAATAAGTAAATAATGTTAAAACATTAGCATGTAGACGTTAAATATTGTACGATTTTGTAATTACGTTGCATTAAAAAGATCAAATGAATGTAATAAAATGACAAAGAAACACAGGTAACAGAACAAGTGTCAGGTCTGTGGTTATCACAAAATCAAACTCCCATTACAATAAAACAAATATTTCTGTACTGCGCAATGAATCTCGTTTACATCATGTTTATACTTGTTTTGTTACGAAACAATTTGCAACTTACGTCTGACTTGAAAGGCTCTGATTGGCCATTGTGCTCACATGCTCCACAAACATGTCTGTGATTGGCTACAAGCGCTATGCTGCAAAAACACATTGTAAATAGAAACCTTTGACTCTCTTCACAGAGCGTTCTCACGGATATGTGAATGTTTGAAAGCAGCTGCTGATTAGTCGCTTATTGTGTACTTTTGACGACACAATTTGTAATATTTACCACATTTCATGTATAATTGTGTGAATACAAACAATGTTCTGGAGAAGTTTCGGAGTGAGCTGAGGTTCCTGGGAAACAAGGTGCAGAACACGATGAAACGTCTGATAAAATAAGAAATCACAGCATGAGCATGTCAGCAGCGTAACGCTTGAGCTTTCACAGATGTGGACTAGTTTACACATCTCATCTGAGTTAAATAAACCTCTGTTGACATATATATATATATATATTCATTACAGTAATTACCTTTGGTTGGATACAACTGTTTGGCATGTGTGTAAATAACAGTTTAATTATTATAAATGTATTAATAGTAATTTGTCATTATATGTTAGCTGTCTATACATTATTTGCACTCTGTGAAATGTGAAATGTTTATTTTATATGCACTGGCCGGTCTGTTGTAAAGGTTCCACAATCCATCATTATAATAGCTCTTGCTGTTTAGTTACTGTAAATCATTCAGATGCAATGCTCTTGCTGTGGGAGACTCATACAGTGACCTAACCAGATGCAACAAATGTAAAAGGACTCTTCCATGATAAGAAGTTTTTCTTAACAATTTAAGCATTGAGCGGCACAGTTTTAGAGAAGTGTCAAATTCTCAGGAGTACAGAAGCCAGCCAATATTATTTTAGACAACTATGGTTTTTCAAATGAAAATAAACAAGTGTAAATGTTAAGGCTGTAAACGTATAATTTAAAAACAAAAAATTTAATTATTTGCATGATATGCCAGTTAATCACAGATTAAGTTTCTCCTCTGGCTTTTATTTCTGGACTTCAGTTCAGTTATTCCCAGTGTAGATTCTGTAAAATTACTTAAAGAAATAATTCAGCCAAAAATGAAAATGGTCATTTATTTACTCATTCAAAAGCTGTATACTGGTGTTTTATCGGTGAAATCAAAAAGAAGGAATTTTGAAAAATAAATGAATAAATCACAGGGCTGTAAAATTATTAAATTCATCAAATTAATTACATGCATTGCATGCATGCATTCAGATTCAGATACGGAAGCTCAGACGTCCTTGCTTGATACACAGGGAAAAAATGGTTCACTGGTTCACTTTTGAGCTTCACATAATACCACATTTCATGTGCTCTGTGTATGGGCATTGATCAGTGTTTATATGTGATTAAACGCTAAAATGAAATCAGATAAAGCGACCATGACTGTGAAAAAATTGGGCGAATGGACTTTCAATGGAAAAATCTCATTTCATTAAAAAATATTTACATTTGTCTTTTTGAAGATGAATGACAGTCTTATGGTTTTGGAATGTTGTTAGTAAATGATTACAAAATTCCCATTTTTGGGCAAACTACTTATTTAATAAAGTGTAGTGTGCAACAGTTTTATGTCTCTGAAATGGTTGCTATAGCGTTCCCAAAAGTGTGGTAAAATGTCTTACAATCTCTATTGCGCTATTCATCACTCTTCAATTGGGCGCTTAATCACTGTCTTTAAAAGGGACACAAACCTGTGACATTCTAGACTTTGCCTCTTATTCTTTCTGACTGTCCTGAATGGAGACTAAAAGCTTTGTGTCAGTGGAGATTTATAAGTCAGTTCGGTAACACTTTAGAATAGGGGTCCAGAATAATGCATTAGTTAAGCATTAATTAATGGTTAACTTGTTCACAATTAAGCATTAGTTGAGCACAAACACACTAGTAATTAATGATTAACTTGCCATTTAGGGAGCTCAGATTATGCATTAGTTAAGCATAAATAAAGTAGTAGTTAATGATTAAAGTTCTGTGCAGGTTCATCCTCTCAGTGCTTTTAATGAGTTTTGCAAAGGTCTTTGATTCATTTACTTGCTATGACAAGCATCACTGGTGAAACTGCTCATACATAGGTTTAGGGATTTGAACAAACCCCTACTCGTATAATTCATCCCACACCGTTTGTGCTCAGATCATGGGGTTTATTGAGGAGAAGTGTGCTAGTACTTTTCTGAACATTTGGACGCATGATGTTTGGCTGGAGGACAAAGAAAACATATTGTAGATTTACACTGAAGGTCATATTTAGACCAGAAGATCATGTTTGTTTCTAGGTAATGTGGTGTTTGGCGAGCCGATCACGGCCAGTTTGGGAACCGATGGGACTCATTATTGGAGCAAGAACTGGGCAAAGGCGGCGTCTTTTGTGACCTCACCACCCCTCAGTCCTGACCCAACCACTCCAGACTACCTAAACACCCTGTTGGCCAGGTAACACAAGCATATCCTAAAATATATTACATCATTTTACAATACAGTTCTGTCAGTTAGTTCTTAACCGGTGGGTCTATTAACTTATTGACTACAAAACCCTTGACTAGAAGTATTTGATTGAAAATGTGAAAAACAATATAGTTGATATTTGAAGTTTATTGTAAAATATTTCACTGATGGACTGGCCATCCATCCAAGGTGTGTCTCTACATATGGCAAGAGATGCTGGGATACATTTTAAAAATAATAATAATAATGTCAAAAACATTATTTTAGTATATCTGAATCAACCTAACTACATTAATGTTTACCACCAAAACTACTTCATATGGGTTAAATAAGGTAGAAATATCACTTTAAAGTACCACTTTACTACACTTTGCAGTGTAGGCAGAAATTTGTATACATAAAATGTATTAGTCATTGAATAATTCACTCAATTTAGTCATTGAACAATTCACTAAATTTAGTCATTGAATAATTCACTCAATGTAGTCATTGAATAATTCACTCAATTTAGTCATTGAACAATCAATTTAGTCATTGAACAATTCACTCAATGTAGTCATTGAACAATTCACTCAATGTAGTCATTGAACAATTCACTCAATTTAGTCATTGAACAATTCACTCAATTTAGTCATTCAACAATTCACTCAGTTTAGTCATTGAATAATTCACTCAATTTAGTCATTGAATAATTCACTCAATGTAGTCATTGAATAATTCACTCAATTTAGTCATTGAATAATTCACTCAATGTAGTCATGGAATAATTCACTCAATGTAGTCATTGAATAATTCACTCAATGTAGTCATTGAACAATTCACTAAATTTAGTCATTGAACAATTCACTCAATTTAGTCATTGAACAATTCACTCAATGTAGTCATTGAACAATTCACTCAATTTAGTCATTGAACAATTCACTCAATTTAGTCATTCAACAATTCACTCAGTTTAGTCATTCAACAATTCACTCAATGTAGTCATTGAACAATTCACTCAATTTAGTCATTGAATAATTCACTCAATGTAGTTATTGAATAATTCAATAATTGGTTCAGAACTTCTGGGGCTTCATTTATAAAACGTGCACACACACAGATTTGATCTTAGAGTGTGTACGCTGAAATCCACACCAACTTTCATATAAAAAAACGGTCTTTGACGTGGAAAAGTGCTTTGTGGCAAGTCAGGGTCCAAGCAGGCGTACACACTTTTCGGTGTCCGAGTACTGCAGGTATCTGGAAATCGACGCAATTCTTGACGCCCGTCATTCTCAAGTAAAGGATTTGGACGTTGACTGGTGCTCTGTTATATGTTAATGACATTAATTAGGGGGCGTCTGCAAGGCAGAGATCTGAAACTATTCAGCTACGCACAAATTCAAGCTCATTTGCAATTTATGATTTTCACATCTGAAAGAGGCACAAAAAATGTGTATGTTCATTCACTAAATCATCAATCAATGTGGGACGGTTTCTACACAGCGTTTTATAAACGAGGCCCCTGATATACAGAACAGTAAGACTCTTGCTCATGTGATACCACAGCACAATCTGACTTGTTATAGCTGTACTATTTATAATTTTAGGCTAAATTCCATTAATTTCAAAGTGCTGTCTGTTACATAAACATTACAGTCAGTGAAGTGACGTGTCTGTGTGTTTCAGTGGTGATCTGTCGGTGGTGGGCAGCGCTCACTGCACATTCTCTGTGGCTCAGAAGGCCATAGGGAAAGACGACTTCACTCAGATTCCTGAAGGAGTCAACGGAGCGGAGGAGAGGATGTCCGTCATCTGGGACAAGGCTGTGGTGAGGATCATTCTACTTCCCTTTCTGAGATGCAGAAAATATAAAATATCTGAATACTTACTCAATACATTAACTCTTTCCCCACCATTGACAGAATTTTCCAGCTTTATACGGTAGGGGGGTGCTATTACACATCTTCTAAAAGAGTACTGAATCTCTGGATCAAACCATAGACTGTAAAATAAGATGGCTAAAACATCCCAGTATGGCCGCTGTCATCTTGCGCCAATGACATATGTGACCCTGGAGCACAAAAGCAGTCTTAAGTCGCTGGGGTATATTTGTAGCAATAGCCAACAATACATTGTATGGGTCAAAATTATCGATTTTTCTTTTATGCCAAAAATCATTAGGATATTAAGTAAAGATCATGTTCCATGAAGATATTTTGTAAATTTCCTACTGTAAATATATTAAAACCTAATTTTTGATTAGTAATATGCATTGCAAAGAACTTCAGATTTTTTTGCCCCCTCAGATTTCAGATTTTCAAATAGTTGTATCTCGGCTAAATATTGTCCTATCCTAACAAACCATACATCAATGGAAAACTTATTTATTCAGCTTTCAGATGATGTATAGATCTCAATTTCGAAAAATTGACCCTTATGACTGGTTTTGTGCTCCATGGTCACATATTTTGAAGCCTGAGTCTGTGCGGTATTGATTTGCTTGGAGATGGAGCCATCAAAGTCCCGCCCAAACTTCCGCAGACCCAATCACAAGCTCACAATCATGACACCACACCCTGTTTTTATACCATAAACTAAAAGCAAACCTAATAGAAAAACGAACGCTTGAACATACATCGGTGTGATAAGAACTGCCTAAAATGACAGAAACCATTTTTGGAAAAAATGTATTTGAAGTGTAATTTGATTATTTAGTTTGGCACACATCCCATTTGTTTACATGGAGAGGGCGGGGTTTATGACCTATACTGCAGCCAGCCACCAGATGGCGATCAAAATGTTTTGGCTTCACATTTCGATTTGTGCGGCAGACATATGTAAGCGATCACATATGTAAGCAGTGCATATGTAAAATAACGCGATCATCAAACATTAAACAGCAAATAAATCAAAACTGACTAACGTTACTGAATGAAATGCCAACCTAGGAAGTGGTCTAGGACTGGGAAGCTTTTGGCGTGTTGATGGACTCAATCTACTAAGTCTATATTTTGATCTGAATCCCATCTGGATGTACCCGATCTTCTCTGCTTTTTGTTTAAAATGTAGCTTTTTTCATGCAACTTACCCATCTTCAAGTGTTGATAAAAAAGAATGCATGAAGCTAGAACAAAACGGGTTGTTTTGTTTAAAAGCAAAGGCTCCGTTCTTTCTTTGAACAAATTGCATGTTCAGATATTCACACAACAAAATATTTGGGGGCCATGAAATCTGATAAAAACATGCTGGCAGGAAAAGAGTTAATTAATTCATTTGTACCCTAATGTGGATGTGAAAATAGTGCCCTAAATCTTATATACATTACCTTATTCTCATAAGTGTACCGTTAAAGCTCCAATGTACTGTGTTTGATTCTCAGCTGTCTGTTTTTCCATTGCTCAGGTCACTGGTAAAATGGATGAGAACATGTTTGTTGCTGTGACAAGCACCAATGCTGCCAAGATCCTCAACCTTTATCCACGCAAGGGTCGGATAGCTGTGGGCTCGGACAGTGATCTGGTTATCTGGGACACAGACGCCACTCGGACCATCACTGCAAAAACTCATCATTCTGTAGGTGCTCTTTAAATAAATCCAATGAACGCACTATATACTCACATTTCAGAGGAACATCTAAACATAGATTGATCCCCCCTGATGGACGTCAAAACTAGATGGGGGGGGGGGTCAGATAGAAATACGGCTAGCCTACGCGTAATATGGAGATTTACTTGTAAATATTAATATGCATTTCTATAGCCCTGGCTGATTTTAAAATATCATTTTGGCAGCCCCTGAAATGGGTCGTATTGACATTACCTGAGCGGTTGAAGAATACGCTACAGCGCTCATTCAAATATGTGCATTTATTGCTTGGACGGAGCAAGAACACCTGAAATGCATGTGTAGATTCAGTCGAGTGATAAAGTTTACCCTCTTCAAATTAATGCTGTTGAACTGAATTTACGGAGCAAACTATTTGCTAAAATAACCATTAACAGCAATGCAGCGATTCTGTCAGATGCACGTGAAAGCTGCTTGTGTTACTATAACAAACACTGCGTGTTTTCTTTCAGAATCATCATTGGCTGGTAGAAATACAAAAATAGGTTACATAACAGTTTTTACGTAAAAATGAAGATAAGGTAAAGGTGTGAATAATTACATTTTAGACACATTGTCAGTAATTTCACGAATGAAAATAAAGCCCTAGGCGAACTGTTGTGCGTACATAACAGTTTTTGCGTAAAAATGAAGATAAGGTAAAGGTGTGAATAATTACATTTTAGACACATTGTCAGTAATTTCACGAATGAAAATAAAGCCCTAGGCGAACTGTTGTGCGTCTTTGATCAACACACAGCGGTTTTTCATTAATGAATCCACGTTTTTAAACGAATCGAGTGAATCAGTGATTCAGTGAACCGTTCATAAAGGCAGTCACGTGCTTCATTTCTGAATGAATGAGCTGTTTAAACGAACCGATTGAATTAATTATTGAATGACTCACTGACTTAAGACAGGTATTTGCCACCACCTACTGGCGCTTTTAGTTGTATATAGAGTATGTTTTTAAAAAAAATAATATTTCACTATTTATTTGTATTTTTGTATGTTGAATTAAAATATTTCTATCTAAAGCTACTTATATTTCAGCTACTTTTCTGTAATGTCTATTCAGTGTTTTTTTTTTTTAAATAAACACAATATTAACTATTATCTGTAATAATAACTTTATCTTTAATCGGCACATGATGTGCATGTTAAATAATAATCTCATTAATTTGAGATTAATTTGATTAATTGGTACATTAAGCAATTAATTCGATTTTTTTTAAATAAGCACTTGACAGCCCTATTTAAAACATAAAAAATACCCCCCCCCCTTCGCACCCTCTTTATAAGTACCAATTAACAGCCAATATGCTAGTAATATGCATGCTAAAAAGCAACTAGTTAATAGAGAGAATTGGTCCCTAAACTAAAGTTTTACCAAATCTTCAATCTTTTCAAGGTTATTTCAAACTTTCAAACAAGGCTTTATCAAGCCAACATCAAAGTTTGTTTGCAAACATTCCTCATCTAGTTACCATTGCAATTAATCCACAATTTGGACAATGACAATCTTTGGGTCACAGTCCAATAGAAGTTCTGAAGAACCTTCAGTGAGCGGTTTATGAGTGTCCAGATGCTCAGACTCCATTCTTTCTTTTCTCCTCTTCCAAACATCAGCATAAGAGCATTAATCTACTGATTGAAGAGCTACAGATTGTAGGTTCGAGTGAGATGGGAACTGGAATTTCCTGAGCAGATTCTACAAGGGCTAAATATGTGGATCGTTTGAAAACCTTTGGGGAAAAGAGTCAGCAGAACTCAGGCGCTGCCAAAATGACATTTTCATTTCCTTTTCGGCCACTTCTCTAGAGACCATTACACATCCAAACAGCGCCGGCTGCCATTGCTTTCAACTGTGGATAACATGGCTTATGTTTATTGGTTGTTTATTCTGTGGCTCCGTATCCTTGGTTCCCAAGCTTTGTGAAGTCACCTAAAACATGACTTCATCACCTGCCAGAAAGCCTTACGTTTGTGTTTTTCTACATGAGCCCATGCCAGCATTCTTGGCAGAAGTTGTGTGCATGTCATTTCCTTTTTTCGCATACAAAGGATGGACAAGCGCCAAATTTCTGTGGATCATGGCGGGACACCACTAAAATTATGATATCCAATAGAGATGAAAAAATCGGAAAATAAGGGAGTAGTAAACTAAACAGAAGTGATGCATTTTAGAGAAAGTGCTAACACAAGACAGGAGGCTGTGAGTGTGAGAAAAAGACGAGGAAATAGAGAAGGATGTTTTTGTAATTCCTCTATCCAGCTGTTTGGCGAAGAGGTGAAGAATGAGAACGAGAGTGAATGAAGGAGGCCGGAGTCCTACATGTGATCTTCATTAGTGAGGAATATCTCGACGTTCCTCTTTGCAGAAGCTCAAACTCAAAACAACTGTTTGTGTCAATTTATGTCGGAAAGCGCAGCAGCTCAATGTCATGTTGGACGTTTTTGATGTTTTTCGAACTTTCTGTGCATCAGAGAGTCAATTCTAAAAAAAAAGAAAAAAAAAAGGTATCACGGTTTGCATGAAAATATGAAGCAGCGCAACTGTTTTCAACACTGATAATAATCAGAAATGCTTCTTGAGCAGCAAACCAGCATATTAGAATGATTTCTGAAGATCACGTGACACTGAAGACTGGAGTAATGATGCTGAAAATTCAGCTGCGCCTCACAGAAATAAATTACATTTTACTCTGTATTCACATAGAAAAAAGCTATTTTAAATTGTAATAATATTTCACTTGTTTTACTGTTTTTTACTATACTTTTGTTTAAATAAATGCAGTTTATTTATGCATTTCAAATGCAATTCATGATAATAAGCCATTGTGCAAATTGAAGGCTATTAAAAATGCATCACTAATTAAAATATAAATATCACATTACAAAAAAGCAAAGACAAAAAACAGCCATGTTCCTTAGTAGTACATGGTAGTACATGTCACAAAAAGTATGGTCCCACTTATCTTTAAATACTGTGTACTTAATAATAAAATAATGAATTGTTAGGTACAGTGTTCATGTAGAATTGCAAAAACACTTTTTGCTGCTATTGAGGTGGGATGCGAGTAAGTTTAGGGACCAGTTTGGTGGTCTGGTTAGGTTTGAGGGGTAGAGGTAGGGTCAACAGTGCAATTATAGATGCACAGTAACTACAGAAATGATTTACAGATGTAATCACAGGATGGTATTTTCAGATATAAGTACAATATGTATGTGCACAATAATTGCAATGCATCAAATGGTTCATTTAAATGTACGTAATAGTTAAGGAGAGTTAATACAAAGTTGGTCCAAAAGCATTGCATTTTTGGGACACAGGTGTTACGTACATGAGCTTTCTCAGCATGATGTTCTCGTGTTGTTCTAGGCAGCGGAGTATAATGTGTTCGAGGGCATGGAGCTGAGAGGTGCGCCCATGCTGGTCGTCTGCCAGGGCAAGATTGTTCTGGAGGACGGGAACCTGCACGCGACCGCTGGCACTGGACGTTTTATTCCCTGCTCCCCATATCCGGACTTCGCTTACAAACGTGTCAAAGCCAGGAAACAGGTACAGCAGGACACATGCGTGACAGTAGCTCATTTGTTTTACAGTGCATTCAAGGCTGCACTCCAGTGAAATTCCAGTTTTCTTTTTTCCCCCCACAATGTTCTGCAGTTTATCGTAATTTCCTCTAGGAAAGTCAAATCTAGTTCTTTTTGCGGTTTCAACTAGAGTGAATGCAGACATGGGATTCTTGGCCTGTAAACAGTTTAAACTGTGGCTCCACCATCATGCCAAAAGCAGACAGAAGGTCTGGTCTTCACATGGTTCAAAATGAAAACATAACACTTGAAGAGATATTACAGGCAAAAATGGAAATTTTGTCATCATTCACATTCACCCTTACTGTACTAAACCCATCAGACTTAGGTTAATCGTCAAAATACAAATGAAGATATGTTTGATGAAAGCTGAGAGATTTCTGGCCATCCATAGGAAGTCATATCATTTTCGAGCTTCAAAAAGTAAAAAAAAAAAAATCAATATGAATCAGGTGGTTTAATCCAAGTCATCTGTACAGGATTCATGATTGCTTTATGTGATAAACATTTAATTCACATAAAAAGACTGATTTGCTCATATACCTATAGATCATGGTAAACAGAAGCTCAGACATGCTTGTTTGATGAATGTGAATCAGTGATTCTATCCCAATCATTAAAATGTCATTAAAATTATTATTCAGAAATATCTTCATTTGGGGTCTTATGGGTTTGGAATGACATGGGTGGGAATTAATGGAAGAGTTTACCCAAAAGATGAGTTTGTTTCTTCATGGGAACAGATTTGCATCAGTGTCTCAGCAGTGGATGCTCTGCAGTGAATGGGTGCCGTCAGAATGAGAGTCCAAACAGCTGATAAAAACATCACAATAATCCACAAGTAGTCTATCAATTAATGTCTTAAGAAACCAAAAGCTGCATGTTTGTAAGAATCAAATCCATCATTAAGTGAGCATAAGTCATGCAATGCTACATTTCTCCAAATCTGATGAAGAAACAAACTTGGATGGCCTTGGGATTTCAAATCTTGAAATCCCAAAATCTTGAATATATCTTTGAATGTTTGTACTCTTTCAGTTCAGATGAGTTTAGGTTGAGTCACAGTTTGTTTTTTCCTCTCCCTGCATTTTGTCCACTGTTTGTATTAATACAGCAAATCTCAAAAATAGCTTGCTTACATTGTACAAAATAGAGATGATAGTGCAACACGACTGACCGTCTCAACAATCTGTCAGCCAAATCTGGAACCAATTTTCAACACAATTTTCAGCACACAATTCCCAAAAACAACCCACATGAGGAGAAACGCATCCATGGAATGTAACTGCAAACACCCAAACTCTGTCTTTCTCTATAAATGGTGTGCTGCACAATCCTGTATTGAACTGAAGCGCTGTGTTTGGGTTTCTCCTAAAGCTGGCCATTCTGAAGGCGGTCCCCAGAGGCATGTATGACGGCCCCGTGTCTGAATTCTCACCCATGTCGAGGGGCGGCACGCCATCTGCCTCCACCCGTACCTCACCCACCAAAGCCCCTGCAAGGAACTTCTACCAGTCTGGCTTCACACTGTCAGGTAACCCTGGAAAATTATGTCTCATATTCATACAGCAGACTTCTTTCTGGCAATATTATTGATGGGGATGATTTATGGTCATGCACTTCTGGCATGAAGTAGTTCCTGTAGCTCAAACAATAGACCATGCAGCTACAGTAGCAATGCCAAGATCATGGGTTTGATTCCCAGGGAATGCATGAACTGATAAACGAAAATCTTGAATGCAATGTAATTCGCTTAGGATAAAAGCCAAATGCATGAATGAAATTCAACAGATGCAGAACCCAGTGTTAATCCATAAAATGTTTGGTTATTTCTAGAGTGACAAGTGTAATGCATTACAACTCTTATATAAACGTTTTTCTTGTTTACAGCTCACAATTCAGAGTTTATATCTCCCAATTCTATTTTTTTCTATATTACTTTCTGCCACGGAATAAAACATAAAAAAGGTAATTGCAACTTTTTTATCTCACAATTCTGACTTTTTTCTCAGAATTGCACATTTATATCCTACAATTGTGAGTTTATATCTTGTAATTCTTAAGAAAAAGAAAAAATAATTTTGTGGTAAAAAGTTGCAGTTACTTTTTATTTTTAATTTTTTTATTATCTTGTGGCAAAAATGGGCCTCTATAGAAATATGCAGGAAAAATACATGCCCACAACATTGTGAATGTTCAGTAACAGGGTTGACGCAAACAAAGTTTGAAAGTGTTTTTTTACATAATGAAAATATAATGCATATTTTGAAAAGACAATAAACATGAATCTCTTTCAAAGTTGTCTTTATTTATAAAGTTCTGCTTTCATAGCTATTCTAGTTTATTGTGAAAATAAGTTTAAAAGGCCAAATAAAAAAGGAAAAAAGAAAAAGAGATAGCCTCATTTAGTAACATTTTGGCTCATGCCTGAAGAAAATATATTGATGAATTATGTTTTGAATGTTTGTCTTGTGAGAAGATTAATTAATATTAATAATAGTGCTGTCAAACGATTAATCGCGATTAATCACATTGTTTACATAATATATGTGTGTTCACTGTGTATATTTATTATGTATATATAAATACACACACATACAGTAAACATTTGTAAAATATTTACATGTATATACATTTATATTCTTATATTTTATATTATATCTAAATAAATTTATCATATAAACATAACATATTTTTCTGAAATATATACATGCATGTGTGTGTACATATTTATATATACATAATAAATATACACATATATTATGTAAACAAAAACTTTTATTTTGGATGCGATTAATCGCGATTAATCGTTTGACAGCACTAGAATTTATATTAATATTATATAGTAATATAATATATATTAAAATAATGCATATTTTTATATTTTAAGTAAAATATAAAATGTATTGTATGTCTACATTGTTGTATAATTTGACAAAACCTAATAATTTTTTTAGGTTGTTCTAAAGTATATATATATAGGCCTATATGTTTTTACACCAAAACTGAGAAACGCTATCAGAATGACTTCCTAATGCATTTCTAATTCCAAATTGAATGCACTTCACATTAATTATGGCAAACCAAATTTTCACTGACAGTAAGTGAGATGGATGAAGCACAGCTCACACTCGTTCATGGGATTGTAGTTCTTTCCCTCATTAAAGTCATTAAGTACAGTCTTTTTTCCACAAAACAAATGGTTTTGCTTCGCATCAAAGTTTGTACAGCTGGGATTCGCTGGCGGGTTTGGTTAAAGGGTCATATGATGCTATTTTAAAGATCATTATTTTGTGTATTTGGTGTAACAGAATATGTTGACATGCTTTAAATATCAAAAAACACATTATTTTTCAAATACTGTACACTATTGTAGGTCCTCTATGCCCCGCCTCTCTCAAACACGTCGTTTTCAACAAAGCCCCCTCCTTTGACAAGCACAGTCTGCTGAATATGTTGACATGCTTTAAATACATAAAAAAAAAATATATATTTTTCAAATACTGTACAATATTGTAGGTTCTCTATGCCCCACCTCTCTCAAACACGTCGTTTTCTACAAAGCCCCTCCTTCCGACAAGCGCTAGTGCGTTAATGAATACTGTTTTTATATCTCTGTGTTTCTCTGTAGGTCCTGAGGAAGCCCCCATAAGACCGGCTGGAAGACGCATCGTTGTGCCCCCCGGTGGCCGCTCCAATATCACCTCCCTCAGTTAAATATAAAGAGCATGTAAGACAGAGGCCAGGATCAAATCAGCCGTGTAGAAGTAAGGTGATTAGTCAGGAAACGAAACAAAAGAAGCGTAAAACACTGAACTCATGCCTTACCCTCCATGATTTCCTCCTGCTGAGTGACTGAAGATCAGTAGTCCTCCTCTGAGAAAGCAAAGCATTTAGTGTAGCGTCACGTTCATTTGTGTGTTTAGAGAAACTGAATTAGAAGACATTAGAATTACTGTAAAAACAACTCTCGTTTGGATGGTCTGCGATGTTTATGAAAGGAAACTTTCCAGGCACTTGCGTTCGGTAAGGAAGGACTACTGTCGTGTGTTTCATAGAGCTTCGTCTGTATTCCCTCATAAGCTTTATTTGCGTGCATCAGCTGTGATTATGCTAGTTGACGTTACTTTGTAAATGAAGTTAAAGTGTTGAGCAGTTTTTTTGAAGTATAATAAAGGTGAATGTTAAGGAAGAACATGCAATGATATTATTACAGGACAGTTACATATATTCACATACTGTACTGCGTTCATTATCCGTCTCACTGAAGATACGAAAAACATTATGCATCCGTCGTGTGAAGGAATAGTTGAAACACGCCGAACCTCGAAAAAGGAAAAATAAACAATTTCTTGCGAAAATGAATGATGAAAACAAAGCCTGCCGGAGAAAGATATTTCTCCTTTTGCATTCATCAGTTATTATTGAAAGATGATTAACAGGTGCTACAATGTCTTTTCTTAAATCACGCAAAGTATTGGAATAATTTTTGGATATCTTTCATGTGAATTCGAAGCTCTCAGTTAATGGAAAAAGACAGTTTATAGATATACAGATACTGTATGTTAGATGCCCCAAATAACAATGGCTAAAGTGATTTACCGACTGATGTGGAATAGGTTGTTTATTATATTGATGTAGGTTTGATTGTATTGCCTTTCTTTTTTTTAACATCCGAGTCAAAAAAAGCAGGTGGAAATGTGCAAAATTTGCTCCTCAATAAACAGACGTTACAACTGACTGCCTGTGAATGATTTCTCAGCCGCTCTTTATATTCATCAACTCAAATCATAACCACTAAAACATACATTACACACGTTTTCACATAAAACACATATTACACACGCAAGATCCAACCTCAGGTCAATGAGGGAAAAGGGAAAATTCTCTTGATATTATTCTCACTGAAAAGCGACTGCATAACGGGGTTTTCATGCAGCTCTCAAACCCCCCGAAATAAATGAGAAAAGTCACATTTTGCATTTGTATAACAATACATAGTTTTGGAAAAAATTGCTAATGGTTCTGTTAGGCTATCAAGTCCAATTAGCTGCATATTCCATAACAGTAATAATAATAATAATATATAAAGCAGGTGACTTTATATATAACTTGATGATGTGTATATATATATATATATATATATATATATATATATATATATATATATATATATATATATATATATATATATATATATATATATATATATATATATATATATATATATATATATATATATATGGCTAAAACTTGACATTTTTAATATTCCTCAGAATTGCTGTTGTTGTTCAACAGCATTGTGGGTAGATTGTCAGTAATAGTTAATATTCACCTGACCACTAGATGGCGATATTGAGTCATTGTTGTATTATTTTTACCAAACTGCACTGGTACATTTCTGCCAGGACATTATCATTTAGTTTATGAGCATTTTTCTTTAACTCTAAAACACAATGCAATGTGTAATTTAAAATACGGGTACAATTTTCACATGTGAAAAAGAAAAAAGAAAAAGAAAAAATTTACAGAATATTAGGCCCGATTTTTACAGACTTAAAAAGTTTTTTTTTTTTTTTTTTTTTTTAAATAAATGAGCCAGACAATGTGTGAGTATTCCTAGGCTGTGCAAACCTTAGACTTGTCTGATGATGCTATTAAATGATTTTATTATGATTGGACCATATCTTATTCAGCAGCACAGTGTGATCCAGCAATGAATCTCCAGAAACGCTAAAGAAGCAGAAAGGCATGTGGCATGAATGACAGTTTTCTGCAGCTCCGTAAGGTTCACAGTTGCATCATTTGAATGAATCACAGAGGCATAATGAGGTGAAGTGAGTACCTTCGCATTCTGTTCTCTGCATTTGTATGTTAAGAAGCGCAGCTTAATAAATCACGGTGAACGGCTGGAGTCCGCTCACTCGCTGAATCAGACAGCGGTGAATCTTCACGTGCCTCCAAACGCATTAGAGAAATCCATTAAACTAGTAAGGCACACATTTCACAGCCAGGTGCAGAGAGCATCATCGTCCAGTTCTTTCTCTATATGTGTGATTGTGTAGTCAGGCCGGTTAATGCAGAGCACGAGGGTCACACCAGGTCCATGCTTCCATCCAGAATCCGTGATCTTCCCGTGGATTTTCTCATGCGTTTGCTGGGGTCCAGGGCTGTTCACCGTTAGCTTCGAGAGAAGGAGGAACGCTGTGGCGGGTCCAGATGTTAGGCTGATAAACACTGCTCTACGTTGTTGTTCTGTCCATCTTGAATGGCTTTGTTCGTCTCTTCTGCATTGAGGTTGTTTGTCTCAGTGTCTGCTTTGGTTTTCCTCAACCTCCAAAACAGAGAAAGGACAACAAATCTAGTCATGCTAAAGTTTGACAGCGTTCGAATCTGCAGTTGTTACCTTAAGGCGAGGTTATTGCAGTAAACTGAAAAAAAAAAAAATTGCTACTTGAAATAAATGTTAACTGAAATAAAATATTCAGTTGCCAAAGCAACATTTCTCATTTACATTTAGCTAAGGTAATGTGCTAAAGTAATTACTGAGCTACTGAAAAATTGAAATTAATATTAATATATAGAGAAAAAATTCTAATAAAAAGCACAGAAACACAACAAAATTACAAAAAGTTTCCCTGAAGTGAAAATAAAAACAGAAAATACCAAAATAAAACATGACTAACAGTGCCTTTTTACTTCTCGCATGCTTCCCTTTAAAACGAGAATATTCATTAATTTCCTGCAATTTAATGTTTTGACAATCAGGTTGAAAGTGTTTCATATAAAACTGCATTTTGAGTAAATTATCTACTGTGTTAGGCTATTTACTACTATTACTACTACTACCACTACTACTAAAACTATCGAAACTATATTTACTTTACATTGCATGAAAGTGGACATAACAAATTGTCCAAATATTTCTTACTTCTCCCTGTTGAAGACGATGAAATCTCTTTGGACAGTTTCTAAGCGCTGCTGGAGTTGTCCATTCTGTGTGATCAAATGAACAGAATGAGTTATAATGTTGCACATGAAATACTACTAAGTGAATGGCTCGTGAAGCAGGGTCGTAACCAGCATTATATGGCATATGGAATATGGCCAACTTTTTAATTTTTTTAAATGATTTTTTTTTCTGCTTAGGCGGTCTAACAGTTCTCGCCAATGTCAAAATGATTGAAAAGAGTGTGAGGTAAAATATAGCTAAACGTTTAACATCTTACAACTGCGTTTACTAATTGAAAATACACTATATCATTAATGTAATTAATCTAATGCTATTCGTAAATTGAATGTGAGAGACAAGAAACATTAATAGAGCTGTTTAGGTGATTAAGAGTCAATGTGAATATTTTTAAATAAAAATATTATTTTCGATTTGGTTCAAATGCATTACTTCACCATATATTCAAGTTATTATCTTTCTTGCTTTATTCTCTTTAAATTCTTTGTTTAATTCATTTAGATAAAAGGACCATTACATTTGTGACAGCATCTCCCTCAGCAAACTTGGAATTAAAATATATTAAAATAAAGTGTAAATATAAATTTTTAAATAAAGTATGTATTAAAATAAATAAAAAAGAATAAATACAAAGTTCTGTTATGAAACTCTAGATGGCGCAGGCTGATAGGTCCTTTATCTGTTAGTAATCACGCAGTTATCTACACGGCGCAGCTGATTGGTCGCATCAGCAGCCAATGAGGTTGCTGCTCAACATTCAAATACTTTGCCAGCGATTATTGAAGTTGAAGCGCGAGCGTGCATCAGAAAGCATCTGAAATCAGCTTCTATAAGATAAGTGGATGCTGTTTTACTCCATATCAGGGAGCATATTGCGTGGTCTGCCTTGTTAATTTTTAAGAGCAATCATGAACCAGTTTTAAACTAATTGTTGTAATGGCGCGTTGATTTGTTTTCAAGGTTAATGTTTTCATTAGCGTGGTGATTTCAGATGCACAGTGCCACGCTCCTGTAGCTATATTTCCATGCTAATCTCTCTGAGAGTTATCATGACAGAAATATAACTATGAACGTTAAAATAATTCCATAATACCATGCTTTCAAGAACTGAATGTATTTCAGGGCTTTTATAACCAGCACGTCATTCGTTCGATTTAGCGTTTGTCCTCAAATAGTAGTTTCTGACAAATAGAGCTTGACACAACTAGAATAAATTCATATTCATTCTAGAAATTGACATTAATTTTCCATGTTCCATTACTTTTAAAATTCTCTCATACAGTTACCAGAATTTTCTCAAAACCATGGCAGCTGTCTTTTTAAAAATTAAACAAAGATAAGAAATGTCTTGGTTTTTAACCTAGCTTTTTCATATTTCATGAAAAGTTTGTTTAGCACAGACCAATATACAATGTATGCAGGTATTCAGCAATTCCAATGGATTTTATTTCATTTTTGTTGTATTTTACGAACATCTGCATTAACCCTAAAACACAAAGCAATGAAGTGCATATTTCAAAATACAGGTAAAACACCAGTAAAAAAAATAAATGTGGAAAAAAAATCATTCATATTAACACAGTACATTGTGCCCTATTTTTATGGATTTTTTTACAGTCTATAAAATGATATTTTTATGTGCAAGAAATTATTTCTTGTCAAATTAGTGACTTTTTTTTTAAAGCACACTTCTAAGGGGGCACAACATGGCTGAAAGCTTTTAAAATAATGCAAAACAAGTTTAAAAATAAGCTAAACAAATTAAATTTATTTAGTTAATTTTAAATGTATTCCTTTAACAATTGTTATTTGGTCTTGGCAAACCTGGTTACTGTATATGAAGAAATTATAAAAGTATGATTTCCAGACATTAAAAACTGATGTGAATTTCTAGAATGAATACGAATGAATTCTAGCAGTGTCAAGCTCTAAAATATTTTATTGGTCAGCAATTGCTCTTTGTGAATTTCCTGTTTAATACTGTGAAGCTGCTTTGAAACAATCTGTATTGTATAAAGCGCTATAAATTAAGTGACTTGTTTTGACTTGACTTGAATTGAATAGTAAACATAAGATTCTGTATTCCTCGTTTTACATCAGATTTTACAGCTAACACAAACACTAAGCATCACATATAAACCTGCAGTAAAACTGAGGGTGCAATTTCATTATTTAATAATTACTTGCACCAAACATGACCAAGAAAAAACAACTATGATTGCTCATCCAGATCCTTCGAAGTGGATGGTTTTGGCCAGAATAAGCTGCAATGTGCACCAGATTTAAGCTGATAGTTAAAAGTCTGTCTGCTAGAGACTAGCATGTATTGAACGTTAGAGGGCTCTAATATAACACAAAATGTGTACTGCAAAGCAAAACGACAAGAGCTGCTGCCGGTGTAAATGTGCAGTCATGAGTTTGGGTGTGATTTGAGTGTTTAGTGCTTACTCCAGAAACCCAGCCACGCAACTCCACCAGCGCAGGGATTTCCTCGAGTATAAGCGTGACTGATGCTTAGCATGCTATAATCCAGCAGAGACCTCCTTCACATTCCATCCAATAAAAAGCTCTTTGAAATCCAGTCACAAGCTGCTGAACACACATTATATCTTGTTCCGCAGAAGAAAGAAAAACTTTTTTTTTTTCCATTTTCGGTGAACTAACATTTTAAGCACTGCGCTTTGACATTAGTTTTAGAGAATTGGTGGCTACGTTCACACTGTTAGCTTTTGGGATTGACAAACGCATTTACTTACAGGTGTGAGTCTCGAAATGTCCTGTTCACACATCAGCTTACAGTAGCGTCTCTAATGCTGTCTGTATGCAACAGGAGTCAAGCCCGTATTCCTTACCAGTAACCATAGCAACAGCGACCAAAGTAAAATCAAAGATGGTGACGTCCATAAAACTGAAAGTCTTATCACTTTCTGACACAACAAGAGTCCAATTGTGAGTTCATCCGTCAAATCTTTATTAACAGACAGTAGTAATATTTGGGTGGGGAGCAGAGCATTTGAGTCGCGCGCAGAACACCAAACTGACGGGAGCGGACTAGGGGCTTGGGCCCGTATTCACAAAACATTTTATCTTACCACTCTCCTAAATAGCAGTACAAGTTTTTAGCTAAGACTTTCTCTTAATATTCACAAAGCTGCTGAGACAAACTTTTACTGAAGAATAGAGAGAAGTCTTAAGCTACGAGTAAAGGGGCGGGGTTGACCTTATTGCTATGGATGATGTCAGCATGCTTATTAACTATGCACACAATGATTGGCTGATAGTCTCTTTCAGAGATTCATTCATAGAAGTATTGTAGAGCGCAATATTATGTTGCCATATTAAAATAAAGGTTTAAAAATGCAGGCTAAGTGTCACTAATTAAACAATATAATATATATGTATATGTTCAGGTAATTGTCAGCCTGTATGCTTCTCGTAAAAAAAAAAAAAAAAGAGTGAATATGCATATAAGCAGCCTTTTAATTAACAGAGTAGAATAATCATGGCTGATAGTAAGACATGCAAACGTAAACGAAAGCCAAACTGGATGCAAGAACATCTGTTACTTCTTGCCCAACTGGTTAATGAAAACAAGGATATAATCAAAGGAAAGTTTGGAGTTGGGATAACCTCCAAAACCAAAGGCGATACCTTTTTAAAAGCACATTATCATCAAATGTTTCTAAAATGTTTACGTTCCGAGGCAGATTGCCGGCAACAGCTATTTTAGGATAGATTGTGATTAGTTTTAGTGACTCTTCACTACTCCTAATGTTTCACAGATTTAGGAGCTAGTTTTAGTGCTAAAATGCTTTGTGAAATACTCAGGCATTTCAACTTATCACTTTCTGACACAACAAGAGTCCAATTGTGAGTTCATCCGTCAAATCTTTATTAACAGACAGTAGTAATATTTGGGTGGGGAGCAGAGCATTTGAGTCGCGCGCAGAACACCAAACTGACGGGAGCGGACTAGGGGCTTGGGCCCGTATTCACAAAACATTTTATCTTACCACTCTCCTAAATAGCAGTACAAGTTTTTAGCTAAGACTTTCTCTTAATATTCACAAAGCTGCTGAGACAAACTTTTACTGAAGAATAGAGAGAAGTCTTAAGCTACGAGTAAAGGGGCGGGGTTGACCTTATTGCTATGGATGATGTCAGCATGCTTATTAACTATGCACACAATGATTGGCTGATAGTCTCTTTCAGAGATTCATTCATAGAAGTATTGTAGAGCGCAATATTATGTTGCCATATTAAAATAAAGGTTTAAAAATGCAGGCTAAGTGTCACTAATTAAACAATATAATATATATGTATATGTTCAGGTAATTGTCAGCCTGTATGCTTCTCGGAAAAAAAAAAAAAAAAGAGTGAATATGCATATAAGCAGCCTTTTAATTAACAGAGTAGAATAATCATGGCTGATAGTAAGACATGCAAACGTAAACGAAAGCCAAACTGGATGCAAGAACATCTGTTACTTCTTGCCCAACTGGTTAATGAAAACAAGGATATAATCAAAGGAAAGTTTGGAGTTGGGATAACCTCCAAAACCAAAGGCGATACCTTTTTAAAAGCACATTATCATCAAATGTTTCTAAAATGTTTACGTTCCGAGGCAGATTGCCGGCAACAGCTATTTTAGGATAGATTGTGATTAGTTTTAGTGACTCTTCACTACTCCTAATGTTTCACAGATTTAGGAGCTAGTTTTAGTGCTAAAATGCTTTGTGAAATACTCAGGCATTTCAATACTGTGAAATACTAAAAATACATTTGTAGGTGTTTCCCTTTCAGACGCAAAATTTATGGGAGGAGAGTATTAAAATGAATCACGCAACGCGATTTACTAACGTTTGCGCTTGTCAATTTTCTAGTATTTGCGCCATTATTTAAAACCCAGTCTTAAAGCAGGCGGTAATTTGCGCTGCTCTTGGTAAATTGCGCTGGTCATTATGGAAATGAGATGTTGCGTCTGTGTTCTTTAATGTACGCATTGTCAATAAATCACACGCAGGATTTTCCCCTCCCATCGGCGCTTTTATGGAATTGAACTCTAACGCTAATCTGCCCTGTTTAGTAAATCTGTCTCTTGATCTAAAACGTTCAGATGACACACAGCTCATTTCTCCGTCACTGTAAGTTACCGTAACCCAACATGAAATCACGCAACACATGGTAGATGCGCATTTGTGCAGCAGAGCGGCTCTCCCGCACTTTATGACGTGACAGACAACTAGCTGTAACTGTGACATTCCTAATAATCAGTACTGAAGCACAGACTGAAGAAACAGGGGAAATATTCCTCTGAACAGCGAGTGAACTCTAGGAAGGGAGGCAGTCACCGTGGGATGCTTCTCTTTATTTTGTTCTCACAACAAGAGTTCAATTTTCCGCTGCATTTATCTGTGATTGGATTGAGCTCATCTCTCCATACATTACAAACGTCAGTGGGAGGAGAGAACTGAGAAACCGAGTCAGGAGCAGATACTGTATAGGGCAGGACTGGTCATACTTTATTGATCTTCACTGTTTCAGAAAATGTGCACGTACAACGCTAGCTCCAGCTCCTATATTCTTTCTTTCATTCTGTGAACTCTTTAGCATACTTTTAAAAACAGTATATTATT
>NW_015632469.1:1250066-1262011 GCF_001515625.1 Sinocyclocheilus rhinocerous
GTTTCACAGATTTAGGAGCTAGTTTTAGTGCTAAAATGCTTTGTGAAATACTCAGGCATTTCAATACTGTGAAATACTAAAAATACATTTGTAGGTGTTTCCCTTTCAGACGCAAAATTTATGGGAGGAGAGTATTAAAATGAATCACGCAACGCGATTTACTAACGTTTGCGCTTGTCAATTTTCTAGTATTTGCGCCATTATTTAAAACCCAGTCTTAAAGCAGGCGGTAATTTGCGCTGCTCTTGGTAAATTGCGCTGGTCATTATGGAAATGAGATGTTGCGTCTGTGTTCTTTAATGTACGCATTGTCAATAAATCACACGCAGGATTTTCCCCTCCCATCGGCGCTTTTATGGAATTGAACTCTAACGCTAATCTGCCCTGTTTAGTAAATCTGTCTCTTGATCTAAAACGTTCAGATGACACACAGCTCATTTCTCCGTCACTGTAAGTTACCGTAACCCAACATGAAATCACGCAACACATGGTAGATGCGCATTTGTGCAGCAGAGCGGCTCTCCCGCACTTTATGACGTGACAGACAACTAGCTGTAACTGTGACATTCCTAATAATCAGTACTGAAGCACAGACTGAAGAAACAGGGGAAATATTCCTCTGAACAGCGAGTGAACTCTAGGAAGGGAGGCAGTCACCGTGGGATGCTTCTCTTTATTTTGTTCTCACAACAAGAGTTCAATTTTCCGCTGCATTTATCTGTGATTGGATTGAGCTCATCTCTCCATACATTACAAACGTCAGTGGGAGGAGAGAACTGAGAAACCGAGTCAGGAGCAGATACTGTATAGGGCAGGACTGGTCATACTTTATTGATCTTCACTGTTTCAGAAAATGTGCACGTACAACGCTAGCTCCAGCTCCTATATTCTTTCTTTCATTCTGTGAAGTACTCTTTAGCATACTTTTAAAAACGGTATATTATTATAGAAAAACTATACTTTAAGAAAAATAAGTGTGAATGGAATGGAATGTTTTCTGACACTTAATTGCATGTTATTTACAATTAAATGGAAACTCATTATTATATTTATATTAAATTATTATATTATTTATATTAAATTAATAATTTATTATTAATTTATATTAAATGCAGTTAGTTGAACATTTCACCCAAAAAGTAAAATTGTCATAATTTAATCAGTTGTTCCAAACCTGAGTTTTTTTTTAGTTTTTTTTTTACAACCCCAATTCCAGAGACGTTGGGACGTTTTGTAAAAATGCAATAAAATCAAGAATCTGTTATTTGATCATTCTCTTTAACTTTTATTTAATTGACAAAAGTACAAAGAAAAGATTTCCAAAGATTTCACTGACCAACATAAATGTATTTTGTAAATATGAACAAATTTTGATTTTGATGGCTGCGACACACTCCCAAAAAGTTGGGACAGTGGCACGTTTAACACTGTGTCACATCAACTTTCCTTTTAATTACAATGTTTCATTGTTTGGGAATTAAGGATACTGATTGTTAAAGCTTTGCAAGCTAATTTTTTTTGTCCAGTCTCTTGAAACATGGCTTCAGATGCTCAGCAGTCTGTGATCGTCGTTGTCTGATTCTCATTTTCATGACTGGTCATACATTTTCAATAGGAGACAGATCTTAACTGCAGGCAGGCCAGTCTAACACGTTCACTCTGTCTCTACAAAACCACGCTGGTGTAGCACATGCAGAATGAGAGCTGGCATTGTCTTGATCTAATAACCATGGACTTCCCATGAAAGACATCATCTTGATGGCAGTATATATCTCTGTACAACTCCAATATATGCCTCCATGTCAACGGTACCTTCACACATAAGCCAGTCACCCATGCACTCATATACCATGACAGTCGTTTGCTTTTGCATCTGTCGCTGATGAAAGTCTGGATGGTTCCTTTGGTCTTTGGGACTGAGAACTCGAAATCCATTTTTCCCAGAAACAAGTTGAAATGTGGACTCATCTGAGTACAGCACACCTTTCCACTGTGTTTTTGGCTATCTGAGATGAGCTCTGGCCCAGAGAACCCAGCGGCATCACTGCATATAATTGATGTATAGCTTTCTTCTAGAGTAACAGAGTTTCAAGTTGCATTTCTTGATGCAGCAGCAGACTGTGTTAAGTGACAGCAGTTTTCTGAAGTACTCCTGAGCCCATGTGGCTATATTTAACACCGCAGCATGACGGTTTCTTATGCAATGCCATCTGAGGGCTCAAAGGTCAAGCATATTCACCTGAGCTTTCCTGCCTTGCCCTACATGCACAGTGATTTCTCTGGATTCCCTGAATCTTTTCACAACATTACGTGTGGTAGTTGGTGAAAGACCTAAATTCTTTGCGATTTTGCATTGCGGAATGTGATTTTTGATTTGTTTGACACTTCTCTCATGAAATTTGGCACAAAGTGATGAGCCATGATACAGCTTTGCTTGCAAAGACTGAGATGCTCCTTTTATACCTAAACATGATCCCCTCACCTATTACCAATTCACCTGCTTTCTGTGGATATTCTTGAACCTTTTCACTTTTATTTTGCTTCTGTCCCAACTTTTTTGGAATGTGTTGCAGCCGTCAAAAACAAAATTTGTTCATATTTACAAAATACATTTACGTTGGTCAGTGAAAACTTCGGAAATCTTTTCTTTGTACTTTTGTCAATTAAAATAAAAGTTAAAGAGAATGAACAAATCACAGATTCTTGATTTTATTGCATTTTTACAAAACGTCCCAACGTCTCTGGAATTGGGGTTGTAACAAGAAAAGATATTTTGAAGAATTTTGATTCAAAAAAATATATATAATAATAATATTATGGAAGTCAATGGCTACCAGAAACTGTTTGGAAACTGTTCAACGGGGGGAGAAAAAAAAGACTCATACAGGTTTGGAACAAGATGAGGGTGAATAATTGATGTCAATTTCCATTTTTGGGTGAACTATCCCCTTTAACCCACTTAAATACATCTTTATATGTAATTTCATAATTTTTCTATTATAAGTGTACTGCTGAATGTACTGACAAGGATTTATGGTAATTTGAAATATGCACTAATAATTTCTATTTCTAGTGTCACATATTTAAATATATTTGTAATTACACATTTGAAATGACATTACAATTTAACACATTTTAAATATTTTCACATTAAATGCAATATTGAATAATTCTCTACAGTTAAAATTCTGTATAATGTATCTTCTTAATAAAAAAAAACAAAACAAAAGATCTGTGAGTAATTAAATCATTGTGCAAAAACGAAAAAGTTAATGTTTCTAAAGGTCAACGATTCTGATCTCCCATTGAACAAATCCTTCAGAGAAATGACTCATACTGACAAACAAAGAAGAGAGCCATTGCAGAAAAACTCAAGGGAAACATGGTAATGTAATAAACAGGACTTCAATTGTTTTATGTCTTATTGCATAACAATTTTTATATTTTTTTTAAACAAAGACTGTTGCGTGACCGTTATGTTCTTAAGTAATGACAGTGAGATGCTACCTGAGGAGATCCATCAGAGCCGCTCTCCCTCGTCTTCCTCGCCAGCCTCTTCTTCTTCTTGTGCAGTGGTTTGGATTCCAGGATCATCTCCTCCAGCTCAAATGTGGGGTCGCAGTTTAGTCGCCGCCTCTGCCATCACACAAACACTGCAGATGTACTTTCCGATTTTAAGCCCGTCCGAATCTGCCACATCTGTGTTTTTCTTACACAACCTCTGTAATAATTCCAGAGCAAATTATCTACTGTTTTATGGCAAACTCTAAAACAAAAAAGTGATGCTCTGAGAAAACTAAATCCCGTCCGAATGCGAACGTCTGTGATTGCAGACGATATTTTTTCACAATGTGTTTCCTTGTGTGTTTTGGCCAATGTGAACTACCGTAGACGCTCTTACCACGCGCATTTTTTATATGTTTGCCTCCCGGAAAAGAAAGATACTCCGAAGACAACAAGATGCTGTGCAGTGCCAAGTTAAAACAGTGTTTGCATCGTTTGCATGTTTACAGTGTTCACGTTCTGATAAGGGGGGTTAAAAACAGGACATAAAATAGCTTCTACATCTAAATTATGATGTTTTTTGATGTAAAAATCTTGATAACGTTATAAGTGGACCTCAAAGAATTGTACGCCAGCCTCTTCTTCTTCTTGTGCAGTGGTTTGGATTCCAGGATCATCTCCTCCAGCTCAAATGTGGGGTCGCAGTTTAGTCGCCGCCTCTGCCATCACACAAACACTCATTTATGTACTGTACAATGTGCCCATTAACAATTGAACATTTATTGGCAAGTACTATTTCAGTACTACAGTTACACCCTTGTGAAAAAGGAAGATTAATTCTACTGAATGTGCATTTATAGTGTACTGCAAATCTTAAAAGTATTGTTTATTTAAACTGTACTTGCAGATAATGTAATATTAACGTAAAGTTATTTACGTGTATATAAAGACAATACACTTTCATGACAATTTTAATACACTTTTAAAAAGTGCACTGTCATTTTTAACTTACTTTATACATTTTAAATGACGTTTCTATAATCTCTTGTTGTGCTTTAGAGTACACTTATTTTTGTGTCGACTAACACATTAAAGGGGTCATGAACTGAGAAACCAACATCTTTTCACATTGCACTATAAAATTGTCATTGTACTATAAAAACATCCTGTAAGTTTAGGAACTCAAAACTTTCTTGTTAGTCTAAAAACAGCTTATATTGAAGGCAGTCTGCCAGCATGTCTCTTTATTCGCAGTGTGTGTGTGTCTAATATACTTACATCAGGGAGGAATCCAGGTGGGATTTGTTTGTTAAGCACAGCATCCCAATTGACATCAGAGAGGTATTCCAGGTCCTGGAGCTCCGAGAGACTGGAAATCCTCTTCTGAGCGTCTACACACAACAGCTGACAACAGAAGCAAACACACTGCATGTTTCATACGCCACTAGATCATGTCTGATCCTAAACATGACTGTAATTATCAAATAAATAAAGCATAACTACAGTGCTGTTCGTGTGATTAATGTTACCTTTGGTAAGAGTGTTTTGATCCCTGTAGTACGCTAGCTAATATGGCTCACCATGTTCTGAATTGGTTCTTGCGCTAATACTGATCTCAGATCAGATGGTTGAGAGACCCTCACCTGTCCACGGAGAAGCTCATACGCAGTGATCCCTAAAGACCACCAGTCCACTGCGAAAGAGTAACCCGGGCGTGTTCCCTCGAACGACTGGAATAGTTCTGGGGCTGCAACAACAGACAAGACAACAGCAGATTATATGTTTCCAGCATTTTTACTCCAATAAAATGAATGCCAATTCAACAAATTATATCAATACTGTTATATATCAGTAATGTTATTCGTACATGTTTAAAAACATTAGCATGTAAAGTACTTGATTATAATTTTAACTGTAGTGCGTAATTCAATATTTCATTTAAATCTCCACAGAAGCAGAGTGTGAATTCCAATGCGATGCTTCAGTTTTAACGGTGCAAGAGAACAAGGTAAGAAGCTGCTAAATATTTAATAATTTAAAACTAATATCTAGTAATGCAACCTACTCAACTATTTTTCCTCAAATGTTGTTGTTTTAAATAGAAAATATGCTATCATTTACATTATTCATGTAATTCATAACTGAATGTATTGAGATAAGCAACATTTTGCATTTCGACAAATTACAATATGCTGTGAATGCAGCATTAAAGCAACCGTTTGTATTTTTTTTTTACCTTGAAATATGAGTTTCAAAATCTTTTTGATGGTTCACTGACTTCTAATAAGGTTTCGTTTCAACTGTGAAAATGTCTTACCTGTGAATTTAACATAACTGTACAATTGTTAATGACAGAGTAAAAAATATAAGGAACCTTTGACTGACATTGTGTTCAATCGCACAAATAAAGCAGTGTTAAATAGAAGTATGAAAGCTCTCACCCATGTATGGTTTTGTCCCTGCAATAGATGTGGCTTTTAAGTCCTCCTTCACAATAGCAGCGATGTTAAAATCTGTCAGGTGAGCGTGACCTGCAAAGAGATAAATGCTAAATAAAACCATATACTGTACACAAGATATGAACACAAATATAAGCAAATAAAAAAGATGCATTTGCTTTAAATGAAAGCGATTACACTGATGCTGATGCCAGAGATTGATGGTCTCATGCTAATTGCATCCCTATTTGCATACTACCAAGCATTTGTTTTTGCTGGTGATGGGAAAGTACTCACTGCTGAAATCATGGGGCATACTACTACATCATGAAATCAATGCATGCAAGGTATATAATATCTGGAGAAAGCTATCCATTAGCATTGCCATTCATCTCAATGGCATTTGCTCCGTTGGAGCAGGACAGAAAGTATGTGACATGCATGATGCCATCTTGTTTTCTAGCACTTAGATTTCTGTCCTTTGTTTTTTTTTTTTTTTTTTGAGGCAATCACCTCAGCTGTGTAACTGATTAAACGACGCACTGACAGCACCGAACAATTTGCACAGTGCCCTTCTCTAGCTGTTTTTATCTAACTTGAGTCATAAGCATAATTAATTTTCATGCTTTTAAGAGGCTTCAAAAGACAAAACAAGTAGTCACTGGCAATGTCAACTGCAAAGCATGTATTATAATATAATTAGCATCCAGCCGCAATATTCTAACACAGCATTGTTTCACACGGCACAAGTTTAACACAGCAAACACTCCGGTTTCATAACCCCGGGTAAAAAGCGGTCCTAACCCTGCTTCTAAATTACAAGCGTGAAACATTTCTTCACCCGGGGTTAAAAGCAGGGTTTAGAACTGCGATAACTTATAAGTGTCTTAACATATCACATAAATTGACCTTTTAATAACATGGTGATTTTTGTAACAAAAATTAAATCTAATTTGGTAAGTTACACATTAAACTCGTTGAAAATGGTATAAAATTTTTTCAAAAGAGTACAATAATTTGGCACATGCTAAAGAGTCAATATTTTTAATAATAAATATCAACATATTTTCTCCTGTTGATTAATCAAAGTACATTACGAGGCAACTGTTTTGTATTACAAGTTTTCTGAAATGGTATGTTTAAAAATATTCAAATGTTTAATTGTCTAATTAAGTATTCATGAATTTGCATACATTTCCAGAACAGAAATCAGAACATTGGATAAAGCCAGGTTAAAAATTCTTGTTAAAAGTGTTAGGAATAAAATGGTAAATATATCAGGGTGAATTACATATTAACAAACCCCTCTGTAAAAACCTGCAGAATATAGACAGAAATAAAGCTGGATAGTTTGGTGTATGAAAGTGCAACTGAAATCTCTTAAGATTTACGGCTCAGTCAATGAGAAAAAACTCAGAATTGTAATTGAAATCTATAGATGCTAATCAATCAAGCGTAAACAGAAATCAGAACATTGGATAAAGCCAGGTTAAAAATTCTTGTTAAAAGTGTTAGGAATAAAATAGTAAATATATCAGGGTGAATTACATATTAACAAACCCCTCTGAAAAAACCTGCAGAATATAGACAGAAATAAAGCTGGATAGTTTGGTGTATGAAAGTGCAACTGAAATCTCTTAAGATTTACGGCTCAGTCAATGAGAAAAAACTCAGAATTGTAATTGAAATCTATAGATGCTAATCAATCAAGCGTAATAAAATAAACACTTAAATGTGTATTTTGGATAGGGTTGCAAAAAGGTGGAAAATTTCCAGGAAATTTTGGAAATTTTCCAGGATTTTTTTGGAATATTCCAGGGATTCTTGGAAAGTTTCCGGAAATTTACCAGAATTTTTTCCACCCCCCTTTGCAACCCTAATTTTGGATGCTTTTTTTTTCTCCCACTAGTCTCAAAGTTGACATGTTATGAAAGCAAAATAGCCCAATATCTCAAAATTGACCACTTAATAAGAATAGAAAAAAGAAGTTGCCTTAAACTAGTTTTAAAAATATTTGTAATTTTCTTCATCTTGGATGCACTTATTTTTCCTTAACTTTGATTTATATGTTGAAAAACTGTGGTGGCAAGTTTGGCATCGCATTATAACAGTGCAACATTCTATTACTGTACATACAGTCCAAAACAGCAGCAGCTTTGTCTCACAGTATAAAGACTGAAACAGCACCTTCCAAAATCAATTTCTTCCTTTCTGGCCTAATAAAACGGTTTGGCTTGATTTGTGGGGCAGTTCCTCAACTCATTCCTGGGAATGAGATGACACTGAGTGTAGCGAGCTTCGGAGGAAATAACAGTAACTGGAGTGAGGAGGCCAGAGTCAGCCGTTCACCTTGATGAAGATCTGCCATTGCCGCAGGGCACGAGCGAACCGGAGCAGATGCGACACACAGAAGGAAGAGGGTACACGGGGTTCAGTTTCTCTAGCGTATGTGTATGTGTGCCTATATCACAGAGAGAGTAGATGCTGTGGATGTGTGCAGTGTTGATATGAATGTAAAACACCTTCATCCAGCAGCTGCATTATTTACACACCGACAGAGGACATCAGTTATAAGGAGAAGACGAAAGAGTTTCCTGCAGAGCAACAATCTCATTTGTATGCATAGCTATTCCGTTGCAGTCTTCTGTTTTTAAAGGAGTCGTGAGTTAAGAAATCAAGTCAAAATGATATTTTGACATACTATAACAGGTTATTGTAGTACAAAAACATCCTGTTAGTTTCAGAACTCAAAATTTCCTGATAGTCCAAAAACAGCTTTTATTGAAACTAGTGCTGTCAAACGATCAATCGCGATTAATCGCATACAAAATAAAAGTGTTTGTTTACATAATACATGTGGGTCAAAGACGAAAAAGGGTTTAAGCATAAAAACAATAAGTGTAATACTGCTTTAAATTGTTGTTGTCCCCCCCCCCCCAGAAAAAAATAAAAAAATAAAAAAAGTTTTCTGTTTAATTTAATTGCAATTCTGTTTTTGTTTTTCTAAGCAAAAAATAAATATCATACATTTCTCCCTGATTTACAGAAGAGACCCTCTAAAATGTCATTCAGTGTAACAATCTTGTCAGGCATATTTACAACAAAAATCAATTTATGACACATTAAAAGACTAATTACTTTCACCCCAAATACTAATTAGTTGTAATTTTACATTTTTTAAATGTGCCACTATAAATTTTGGTGTTCATTCGACTCGGCATGAGCCAAGGATTCAGAGGAAAAAATAATTTTCCTTCTGTGCCTTACGTTTCAAAAGTTATTAGCATAAACATGAGTGAAAATTTGGACAAGTGGTGCCGCTCGTGCTTTTCGTCAAATTCATTCGTGCGTTATTCGAGAACGGTTTGAAGAATCAACATGAATTCTATAACTTTTTGCCAGCATGGTCTGAAGATGATCTGAGACAATTTTGGCGAAAATCAGACCAACCGTCTAGGACGAGTTCGAAAAAGTAGGTTTTTCGAACTATTAACAATAGCGAAAAAAATAAACCTTACGATTTTTAAATTTTGGTGTTCATTCGACTCGGCATGAGCCAAGGATTCAGATGGAAAAAAAAAGAATTTTCCTTCTGTGCCTTATGGTTCAAAAGTTATTAGCATAAACATGAGAGAAAATTTGGACAAGTGGTGGCGCTAGAGGTGTTGAGTCAGAGACTCCAAATTTGCTGTGGTTAATGTTGAGACTGTCCTCTATCAGTGTGCCAAATTTCATAACTTTCTCGCAAGCGGTTCTATGGGCTACCATAGACTTCCAGTGCGGAAGAAGAATAATAACATATAGAGAATATTTAGAGAAATTACATTATTGGGTTAAAGAATTGATTAGATATTTCAAAAAGGCTTTAAAACTCAATGTATTGTTTGTTTTGTTTCAATGATATTGAACATTAGCCAATTGTTGGCCTGCAGTCCACAGCAATCCATTCAATCGAGTTTGCAAATCTCTCTAAAAACACGTTCTTGCATTCTGTCTGCACTATTTTAATTGTCGGTTCATGTACATAATATATATATATATATATATATATATATATATATATTGATATATCATGTACACACATATATACACACACTGAAAAAAATTATACTAAATTTTTTTAAGGTAAGTGGTTGCAAACAATTTATTTTAGCTACATTTAAATAAAAAAATGTTGAAAGTTAGTCAACTAAATTTGTTTATTTAAATGTAGCTAAAATACATTGATTGCAACCACTAACCTTAAGAAATTTAGTAAATTCAATGAATCTTTTTTTTCAGTGCAATGTTTAAATTTACAGACCTAAATCAACCCACAGAAACAAAATATTCCCTGAAAATTGAGTTAACTCAGAATGAGTCTGAATTGGAGAGGCATTAAGGGTCGTAAAAGTCTGTGTCAGAGCCACAGGAAGTGTTTAGTGCTGTCTGGTGAAAACAACAGATCACTCTTTCCATCACATTCTGTTTTCACAATCTGAATCTGAAACAACTGCTCTGAGACCACAGACATAAATCTGTACAGACAGAAGCAACCTAGATCAAAACAGAAAACCCCACTGATGTTCTTGAGCACAGGAACAGATGTCTAGCTGAGGCACGTTAAAGGACAAAAACTGTACGCTGTAAAAATAAAGCCTCCAAAAAGGGGTTTTCGCAGCAATGTCATAGAAGAACCATTTATGGTTCCTGAAAGAACCTTTCAGTGAACAGCTCTTAAACCTCTGGGCCTCTTCATTTTTGTGTTAAACTTGGTACTTTTGCAGTCTTAAGTACCAAGTCTTTTGCAGTCTTGAAATGTAACTTTATGTATGTATGTATGTGTGTATTTATTTATTTATTTTCAGGAAAATCAATCTATTATATTTTTGTTCAATAATATATTTTTTTATTATTATTTATAATTCTGAGGGGATTTTATAAACGGTCATTTTTTTACTGCAAAGGTTCCCATTAAAGAGCAGGTCATATGGGTTTTTGAAAAATATCTCTTTTGCAGCTTATAACGTAGCTATCCTTAAATGAAAACAATCTGCAAAGCTGTTAATCAAAAAAGTGCATGATAAATAAAGATATTGTCTCTCAAAAGAGAGAGTCGATTCCTTAACGAGTCGTCATATTTTCGAATCTTTTGCCTGTTACCGGTATACATCACTGGGTAACACATTTGCATAATCCCCACCTGCCCGCGAAATACGAACAGAGTCTGACCTGCCCACAAACACTTCCGCTAGTTAGTGTGTTTACATCATATTGAGAAGACGCTGTGTTCAAGGATACCACAGAAATACAATTCAATTGCATTTCAATTCAATGCATTTCATTTTTACTAAGGACTGCTTCTCTAATCTTGGCTTTTATCTTCGTTGGCTTCTTCTATCTTCTTAATTTGGACTAACAAGCTCTCCGAAGCACAACCTGTAAGTACGATTGAAACGCTATGTGTACATTTTCAATTGAGTGCTCAAAATATCAAGTTTTTGTGCTAATATGTGATGTATACCTAGTGCAGCTTTAGGTTTCCAGGTAAAGCACGATATTACTGTCTTACTGAAGTAGTTCTGATAATTCGCTGTGAACCTAAAAATGTGTTGATTAATGTAGACTGACGTTGTTCCAATTACTTCGTTTAATAATAAAGAATGTAGTGTAGCGCACAGACTTTATAATCATTGTGAAATTGCGTTCTGCGTTCTGATTAAAAGTTAAAACAGAGCGTCTTTTGTCTGTCGTTCTTCAAACATTACAGTAGACATATTTTGGTTTACAAACTGTATTGTTTCATCAGTCAGGTTAGCACTTGGCTACCGTATCCACCGTTATTGTTTTAACTGTTCACAGTTTAGCAGCTAAACTTTAGCTGTGGGCACGATTCGCTTGCATAAGTGTTTTTGTATTTTATGTCATTATTATAAGAACGGATTGGAGCACTATATTATTGTTTTATGCAAAGGTGCTTTGTCAATGGTAGCGCTCGCTAACTTGCTCAAGGACTCCTCTCTG
>NW_015632469.1:1265247-1271629 GCF_001515625.1 Sinocyclocheilus rhinocerous
AGGACTCCTCGAAAGACCAATCACAACAGACTTGGCCAGCTGACCAATCAGAGCAGAGTAGGCTTATGGAAGGGAGGGGTTTGCTCCGAACTTGCTTGGAACGAACCATTTAGAAATCATTGGCAAATGATTCTAATATTAAATGTATATTCTGAAAAAAATTACAATGTTTTCTGACCTTAGATGCATTTAAACCTGTTGTAGGGGACTCCAACACAATATTAGGACACTTTAAAATACCATATGACCTGCTCTTTGATATATCCGAATCATGATTTTTTTGTGTTCATATAGCTAATGTGACAAAAGTCACCATCCGATAAAGTTACTATTTTTAAAATTTAAAAATGTTACATTTTTCAATCAAAAGTGACCAAAGAGGCCCTGAGGGTTAAAATAAAAAATTTTTCTTAGTGTAAAGAACATTTTAAAAATCTAAACAACCATTTTCCACTACATAGAAGCCTTTGTGGAATGGAACATTTCCATGGATGTTAAAGGACCTTCATGGAACCACAGATGCCAATAAAGAACCTGTAGGTGATGCTTGTCTCCTTTAATGTTAAAGGAAACATATAGGTCTGAAATGAATCAGGCTCCAAAAGCCAATGGGTTGTGCCATTGTCTTGTTAAAGTGTGCATGGATCTGCGACTTCCAGTCCAACAAAAATAGACCATCCAGGTATCTTTCTTTCAACATGTGCACCAATTTGGATAAAACGGAAACTGGGATGCAGGGTCAAAATATACACAATAAAAAGTGCCTAAAATTGACATTTTGCCGATTTTCAGATACTCTTGATGCAAAGTTTCTAATTCTGACATTGATTTGGTTTAGCTCTCGGCTTAGCTCTTTAATGAAGATTGTTTTAGAAATCTCTGTGGAGAAAATTAATGCTTCCAGAACCAAAGCTACTGAAAATTGCATGGCTATTGTTGATTTCCTCACTAAAGAGTGTAAGAGAAAAAGTGAGAAAAAGTAGAGGTAGAGAAAATTCACTGGTCCTCCCTGTTGTCTTCAACCACCTGCTGTTTGTTGTTGTTTAGAGACGGGGTCATAACTATCTTCACATTAATATTCCCCTGCCTATTATCATACTGATGAAAAATTATGCAGGTTGCTTTTTCTCCCTGACAACACCGGTTATCCAGACCAACATGAAGCATCTGCCATGAATAACCTTCAATGCCTTTCTGTCACCAGTGTTATCACTCAACAAGTCAGAAAGAGAGAGAGTCAGTCTGAGCAATAGTAATAGTGATGCTTGTCCTAACAAGAAGCACTAACAGCAGACGTGATGGTGATTTATAGTATCTTTAGGACTTACCGTGCTCATCCAGCAAAATGTTGTCTGGCTTAATGTCTCTGTGAACACATAAATAAAGTTCAGTTAGGACAAACCTTCTGCTGACACTTCACTTTAACAATTCATCTGGATACAGCAGAAAACCAGTAAAGCATCACATTAACGTGTCAGCTGTAAAATGAAGAGACGCTCGTGTCAAAAAGAGCAGCGTCACTGGAAAATCCGTGTGTGATAAAGATCCAGAAAATTAGTCCCATACGATTACAGATGACAGTCACAGTGTGCTTTGAGGCGTGGAAGCTTGTTTCTGCCACTGAATAAAAATAAAAAAGGTAACTGCGAAATACGAAAGTAACCAAAACTAATAAACAATGACTGGCAAGTTATAGTTAAGCTAAACCAGTCAGAACAAATAAACATTTCCATTACGGTATGATATTTTCCACCTTAAATCTTCCAGGGACATTTTTTAACCTTTATAAGGGCATATTTTCTAACCTTATTAAATGTATGCATCATCTTTCATGTAATTTCATGTATTTATTCAATGAATGCAATTAGAATAAAAAGATACTATAGAGCTGATATTAATAAAATTAAATCAATCAACAAAATCCATCTTTGCACTTCAGATGCTGCATCCGAAGTGGAATTTAAATGCATTCACACAGACTGTTTAATGCAGCTCAGAGATGCCATGAATGCATTTACACGGCAGTTACAATTGCATAAATGTTATATGATATTAGCGTTTTAAATATAAAATAGAATGAACATAGAACCATGAAATGCTACTTTAAATATGAAACTAAAATGAGTGTCTTAATGAGTGAGTCATTGATTCACTCATTCAACTGATTAGTTTGAAACGGCTGATTCATTTAGGAATGAAGCAAGTGACTTTCTGGGGCTGGTTGTATAAACTGTTTAGACTAGTCTTAAAAAGTTAGTCATCTAATTTTTTTTTTCAAGACTGGTCATAATTTTTTTAATTCAGTTATGAAACGGTAGATTGGTTTTATTTGTGTTGGAAAAATAAGACTGATTTCCCCTTGGCAACTGCTAGTTGGTCAAACTAGTTTTTAAGACACAGTCTTAACATGGTGGCTAAGTTTATGCAACTGGCCACAGATTTCTGAACCGCATACTTGAATACTACTACTCTCACTATTTCTGCCATGAAAAGGTATACTAAAATTAGTAAGAGTAGTCAACTTGTATGCAGTTTCGAATTTCGCCACTGTCTTTATGAATGGCTTATTGAATCATTGACTCACTCGATTCATTCAAAAACGTTGAATCATTCTGAAATGAAACTGCAGGAAGGCTTCTTGAAGCGTCTTGGAGACACAGTTCTTCTGGATTGAGTCTGTCTCAGTTTGTTCTGTTTCTTCATGTCATTCCAGACAGACTGATGATGATCAGATCAGATCTCTGTGTGCAGCACTTGCTGCTGTCAGACAAAACTCTCACTGGATTATTACAATTAATTGCAAAATGAATGTTTGGAAAATAAACTGATATTTCCTACTGACACACTACAGCAAAAGATAGAAATAACTTACTTAAAACCATTTTTTAGCTGCTGAAAATACTAGTGTTCTAATCATTTTGGCCACCACTGTAGACAGCTAGAGAGCTCACTAGATTTTGAAACAGAGCTGGCTGAGCGATAACATTTAAAAGCAACAAACCGAAAAGACATTTCTGCACGTTCATTTTCCACTAATTTGGAATCCATAGACCAATTAACGTCAACTTTGCATATCAAAGCGAGGAGATGCTGTTGACAGTTCACAGGTGTTCTCCACAAACAGGTGAGCTCAGGAGAGAAAGGTCAAGCGTGTTGAGTTTAATGAGCTGACATTTGCACAGAGCTACTGCATATCAGCAGCACACATTATATCCAAAGATGCTGCTCGTCATGGCAGCTGCTGGATGGTTTCCTGGGCAACAGGTGTCAAGGCAACCTGCCTCCAGCCAGTTCTATGTGCTTTTCATCCAATGGGCAATTACTATGTTATTAGTTATGTAAAATGAGTCTGTTACAGTTTGCGAACTGAATGTTTACGAACAAGAGGAAACTTTTTCAAGCACGGATTTTACAGGACATTTCAGAGTGTCTTTTTTATTTTTACTTTTTAGTCTATGGTCTCTAGTGCAGCTCAACCAGGCCACGCCCCCTTCTTTGCATATTCCGTGGGCGGTAATTATTTAAATGAGTGACATTGTGACTTTTTTATGCTCAAACAGCAACATTACACACTAAAGTTGAAAAACTAAAAAAGCATAATAGGACCTAGGACTGGACAATAATTCAGTATCAATATATATCACAATATATATTTTTTTCAATAACGGCGATATGATTTTTAAACACATTTCCGATATTTCGATATACATTACCACATACATTGATTTATTTGTGGTGGCCACCACAACTACACTGAATAAACATCAGCGCCTCACGTTTCAAAATCAAAACACGGCGTGGGTGTTTTATATGAATGTATCTCTGAAGGGAACCGACTGTCTTCAGAAAGGTTTCGATGGCGTTATCATTCATCTGATAAAGTAGCGTTTATGAGCGGAGTGCTGCTTTGTGTACAGCCATTACCAAGGAAACCGCTGTTTCTGCCGCTCCAAAAGCGCCTCCTGCTGGCAGAGAATGGATTTGCATTTTCAATAAGGTCCTTTAGCAACACGTTTTTGTTGTTGCTCACTCTTTTTTTTCTGTTTTCTGCAGCAACTCTGAGCACTTTTCATATTCTTTATCCCGGCTGAAGCACATTTGTTTCAGTCTAAGAATAATCAGCCTATGTACAGTTTAATGTTAAAGATATTAATATTATTAAGGTGAGTCTGAGTGTCTTATGTTTATTTGACAGCGATTTCACATTTCTTGTTTGTATGAAGGCTAAATACAAATAAAAGTTGAACATTCATTTATTTGTACTGTTTTTATTTCTAAAATATCGTATAGGTTTCACAAACTTGACAAATTAATTTTTTCAGAAGTTTGTAGGTACAGACATCCGTTGTGGGCGTTCTTGGCAGTTCTTCTGAGGCTTTTTAAAAAATATATTGTTCATATCGATATCGGAATTATATCGTATTGACAGAAATTAAGAAATACATCTTGATATAAATTTTGGCCATATCGTCCAGCTACCCCTTCTTTACATTGAGAGGCTGCCAAAATGAGGCATACAATATCAAATATTGAAATATCAGTAACTCTGGTCACCTTTCAGCAGCAGCTGTCAATAGTTCCGTCCCGTTATGAAGCTGCTTTGAGTTCAGTGACTTGATGACAGTAATACTCATTACTTGTCAATTACATCTAAAACCTCTTGGAGTTGATTCACCTGTTATAAAAGTGACGTGGGAAGTCAGCATGAGTTCTTCCTCCACAGCTCACACACCTGGCCTTTCTCAGAGCTCAGTGGCAATGTTATCTGACCACCCAAAGCCATCCACCGACTTTTCTTTCGCTTGACTGCTCCAACAACCTATTAGCAGGATCTAATGGCCTCATTACATCACATATCATGATGAGGGCTGTAAGTGAGCTGGTCTCCTGGTCACCGGATCCCTGCTGAGATACTCAGCAACAGAGGGACAGCTGGAGACCGACACACAATCTCTTCAATAAACCCTTTGTGGGTGGCTCAATGTTTGCTAGTGGTGCTTGATGAAGAGAGATGGCTGATTTTCAGCTTAACTGGACTAAGCTGGACATGTGTTACCCTTTACTGGCCTTTTGTCCACTAAAACCAACTCCATGATTAGAATATCCAACCAATATTTTCACTATTAACTCTATATATGTGACCCTGGACCACAAAACCAGTCATAAGTGTCAATTTTTCGAAATTGAGATTTATACATCATTTGAAAGCTGAATGAGCTTTCCATTGATGTATGGTTTGTTAGGATAGGACAATATTTGGCTGAGATACAACTATTTGAAAATCTGGAATCTGAGGGTGCAAAAAAATCTAAATATTGAGAAAATCATCTTTAAAGTTGTCCAAATGAAGTTCTTAGCAATGCATATTACTAATCAAAAATTAAGTTTAATGTATTTACGGTAGGAAATTTACAAAATATCTTCATGGAACATGATCTTTACTTAATATCCTAAAGATTTTTGGCATAAAAGAAAAATCGATAATTTTGACCCATACAAATTTTTTTGGCTATTGCTAACTTAAGACTGGTTTTGTGGTCCAGGGTCACATATTGCATATCAGCTTTTTTTTAGAACTTATAAAGCACATATTAAAGGGGTCATATATTGTTGCTAAAAAGAACATTATTTTGTGTATTTGGTGTAATGAATGTCTTATTTTGCATGATCATATTTTAGATCTCAATCTCTACCCCATACTTAAATGTAACAACTACCTATCTATTATTAAGCAGCTAATTAGGAGTTTATTAAGGCAAAAGTCATAGTTAATAGTTAGTTAATAGTGAGAATTGGACCTTAAAATAAAGACGACTTAAAATAACTTTGCCTATCCATTCACTCATGACAGGACTATTTGTGGAAAATAGAAGAAAATTAATCAATACATTTATTGGAGTGGTGATTTTGGTGTGCTTTGGCCATAGTGGGGTTATTTTCCTTGGCAGATGAAGAAGAAAATAATAAAGAAAATAGGTGTTTAAATTTGGTTTTAAACCTAAGTCACTCAGTATTTATTCAACGATGCTCATTTAACTCAATTTCGTTTAACTATATAAGCTGCAGGACTGTTTATTTGCATATTTTCTGCGCTTTTCTCGCTGACATAAGCCCTATTCGCACGGGATTAGTATTATCTGGGGATCTTGTGTGATTTTGAAATTATCCCCCCACATCTGAATTTAGTGTGGTGCATTCGCACGGGATAAGCGAAGCCTGTGATTTTACTCGAATTTACTGACTGACTTATCTCCCGGATATGATGTCAAGGCTTTGAGAGTCCCGTTCTATGGTCCAGATGGATTTAAAAAAAAGAAACTAATATAGTTTCGTGCGCTGTGTCATTTACATTTCACCAGGTTAAAATAATATCTCAAGCTTT
>NW_015632469.1:1271671-1274852 GCF_001515625.1 Sinocyclocheilus rhinocerous
ATGGTGTAGCGATATGATGACAGCACCAAACACTTCAACGCAGCTCCATTCTTCGCGGAAGATGGATAAAAAGGCGCACAGGAAACAAAAACCTCGAAAAATTATATATGACCCGCCAAATGCTGGCCAAATCACAAAGATGTCGATTCGCACGGGACTAATATTATCACAGGACCTCAATGTTCGGCGAAATATGGTAGGTCATTTGCGGGGGAATTTTTACTTTACAAATTACAGACATGGTCGATTTGCACAGGATTAAGATCACAGACAACCTCCGCAATTATTACAAATGACTGGAGGTCACCAGGTAATACTAATCCCGTGCGAATAGAGCTATACACATATACATGTTGTTATACAGTTTCAGAGTTTTTGCATTTACAGACCTGAGCTCACAACCTCTGCCATCTTTTTATTATTTATTCTAAAAGGGACAATGCACATTAATTGACATGAGCACTCGGCCAGTTATGAAAATGTGACAGATTTGGCCATACAGGCTAATTTTCATCTTCAGTCCCTGGCAGGTTGATGGTACAAAGTATATGCCTATAATTAGTAAATGATATGACCATATGGTGCATTAAACATTAAAGAATCCTGTAAAAGCACATGCCAGTAAACATAAACAGAAGCATATTGACACAAACATAGTCTCAGTAATATTTTATACTATTATTTAAGAGTTGCATCTTCTTTGGCATCTCTTTATAAAATAGTTTGTGGTTTTTGCATGTTTTTATAGTAAAGGGCTGCTGCTGACTACTAACCGCTGACAGTTTGTCTCTTCTAGTGATAAATTGGATGTGAAAGGCAAATGCCAGTCAGCATGCACTAAAAATGTGCAGTTAGTGTTTTGATTTTATTTTGATTTCATATAAACTTTAATATGACTCAGGCCAGTTCAATGTTGATTCAGTTCAGTTTGCCAAAAAGTGTTGATGTTTCAGAATTCATCAGTTATGAAGAAATTCAGCTCAGTTCAAGTTTAGTTCTCGTCCGATATGAAATATATAATTTATCTAATATGTACATTAAGTGTAAATTATTTTAATGAGTTTGTATGACTTTCTTATAATCCTAAACGCAACTCAAACATCAGTTTAGAAAACGAATCCCATCTGAATACTGCAAATGAAGAATGGATTTGTTAGTGTATGTTTTGGTCTTTCTCACTCATCCGCCAAATCCTGTTTTAAAGAGCCTCATCTCTTAAGATCTGTTAATTGAGCAGCACTCTAGCGTTAATAATTCAAGTAGCCGTGAGCAAAAAAACAGGATGTATTGTTTTCGTCTCAGGAGCGCAGTGGGAACAGGGGTGTCCGTCCGATACTGTATTACAATATACTGCTATTAAGACAACATAACAAGACTAGTTAGTGGGCTAAACTTAGTGTAGTTAAAAAAAAGTACAAGAGGCAGTGCTGTAGTTAAAGTTAAAGGCTCTTGCTTGTGCTTGTATGTTTTCATTAACAAAAACGGTCACACTTTATTTTAATGTACAATTCTTGCTATTAACAGACCATCGACTTAGTTAGTAAGGAACTTTATTCATGCCCTTGGGGAAATTTTGTTTCAGTGACTTGTTTCAATATACGGTTCTCACAAAAGACAATACAACATAAATTTCACATTAGAACAATACAAATTTCACAGCACTTAATCAACAAATACCAATACTGAATGAGACCTGTTAATTTAGTGAAGGGGAGAAAAAAACATCTTTCTTACCTATCTTTCATTTAAGAACTTCACTGCCTGTGATATAAAATATTTTTTCCCCCTATTTTTAAAAAACACGGGTACCTAAATCTTCTACCTGAAGGCAAAAGCTCAAACTCATTATACAGTGGGTGCCTATTATCAGATATAATTTTCATAGCTTTACCAAGACATCTAGTCGGATAAATTTGTTGTAAACCCATCACAGGGATACCAAGTTATTTACTTGCAGTACTTAACATTTTCCTGAACAAACTCTTTTGTTCCACCGTAACATTCCCGAACCAGCAAATAATACAAAAGGTCACTACACTTTCAATAAAACACCTTTAACAATGGAGGGCTTACACTAAATGACACCATCTTCCTACGGAAACATAGTCTTTGTTGGCCCTTTTTGTTCACAGCGCCAGTCCATTTATCCCACCTCAATTTGTGATCTAAAACAACTCCAAGGTATTTATACTATTCTACCCTCTGAATCCGCTCCCCTTTAATAATGGTCGCACCCGTGGAGGACTCTTTCCTAAAATCAATACACATTTCTTAAGTTTTTGAAACATTTAACTTGAGATTTGATACATCACACCAAGAAACAAATTCATTTAAAAAGGGTCCATGACTGTTCTCATCCCCTTTAAGGAGACTAACCAATGCAGTATCATCTGCAAATTTGATTAAATATCTTGCTGGACAAGTACTCCTACAATTGTTTGTGTACATAATAAACAGTAAGGGTGAGAGGACACAACCTTGTGGGGAACCAATATTCGTGATTTGTTTGTCAGACAATGAGGTACCCACACATCGTTGAACTCTGTTACTTTAAAAAATCCTGCAACCACAAAATCACTCCTCCATCTAGAGAGAAATCTACAGATAAACTTTCGACCAGAACAGATGGCACAATATTATTAAAAGGGGTCATATGATGCGATTTCAAGTTTTCCTTTCTCTTTGGAGTGTTACAAGTTCATAACGAAGATCTGTAAAGTTGCAAAGACTAAAGTCTCAAACCCAAAAAGATATTCTTTATAAAAGTTAAGAGTCAACCACGCCTACCTAAAACAGCTCATTCTAACACGCCCCCACATATCTACGTCACGATGTGGGAAGATTTGCATAACGCCGCCCAAATGTTCACGTAAAGAAAGAAGGCGTAACTTTGATTCTCGCATTGACGAATTGACATCCCGTGGTAACTAGGAATTACACAAGCTTTCAGTCTGGATCCAGCCCTTACAAAGACCTGAGATGACTGAACACCTGAGAAGAGATGATGCCAACCCCTCAGAACACCTCTGATTATGCCAACCCTGAAACAACATAAACTACAAAATTTTGCTACAAGTTTGATTGCAACATACACTGAACAAAATTATAAACGCAACACTTTTGTTTTTGCCCCCATTTTTTATGAGCTGAACTCAAAGATCTAAGACTTTTTCTATGTACA
>NW_015632469.1:1275527-1276063 GCF_001515625.1 Sinocyclocheilus rhinocerous
TACAATATATTTAGTAGTAGCTTATCAGTGGTGACTATGTACATCAATTTGACATAGTCACCACTGATAAGCTACTACTAAATATATTGTAGAAACTTAATTTGCTGTAAAGCTGCTTTGCAACTATTTGTATTGTGAAAAACGCTATACAAATAAACTTGAATTGAATTGAATTGAATTGAATGAGTGAGTTAGAATGTCATTTTGGACACTGAAATTACAGCTTCCATCACTGTATGGACAGAACGTCTACTGCCGTCATGTCAACGATTAAGTGGTAACTGATTCTGCCTACACTATCTGACCATGACAGAATGGGCAGCCAATCCTAAAAACTGGATTTAAACAAACAAACAAACAAATATGATTTGAGAGAAGTGTGAACAATGTCCATGTTATAACTAGTGGTCGACCGATATATCGCCAAGGCCGATATATCGGCCGATATTTGGCATTTTTTAAATATCGGCATTGGCCGATAAGTTTTCCTGTTTGGCCGATGCGTTCGAGGCGGGGACTTTATTTTTACGGCGCTG
>NW_015632469.1:1276081-1292631 GCF_001515625.1 Sinocyclocheilus rhinocerous
GTTCGAGGCGGGACTTTTATTTTGACGGCGCTGAGAACGGCAGTGCCTGGGCACACAGTGCTCACATTCTCCCTCTTGTTCGCTGTCGTCGTTCAGTTCTGTCTAATATGGATATAAGTCTATCTAATAATCAGATAGAACTGTTAAACAAAGGAATTAAAATGTATACAATAAGTATTATAACGATTGCTTTTATATTATTAGTAATAGAAAGGCAAACATTATAATACTTTCTTGTTTGCCGTCAGCATTTAGCAAATACACATTTATATCATTTAAACAAATCTTTGAATGACTAATGAACATTTAATTTCACAAAGCTTGCAAACTTAGTCGGATCCAGTTGTGAGATCTTGTGAAGTGTGCATTTGTATCCGGCATGATCGCGTGTTCTCTGCGTGACGGTCGATCCGTGCGAATGTAATGCGGACAGGTGGAGAGTTCAGCTTCACTAGAGATGCGCGATCGACAAACTTTAAACTCGTGATTTCAAATTATGCTGCGCTTTATGCATTTGCCCACTGCCATATTCAGTCCTTAGTCCTTAGGCATAGTCCTTGGTTATATTCATCACAGAGAAGTATATCCTGCTGGACAGAGATGAAGTAATCTCCAGAATTGTTCTAATTCATAATAAGGCTGCTGATGAATTATTACTGTCTGCAGCAATGAGCTCTTTCATTTGTCCTTATTATCTTTCTTCTCATGCGTCAGTCTGGGACGAAAGAACAGCACATTTGTCCAAAATTGTCCAGAAAGTTTGGCTCTTCAGTAAGTGAGATTTATTCCAGATATTCTGGATAAAATAATGAAGTATACAGTATACTGCTGATGTGTGATACATTTAATGTACTAAAGGTATATAAATAAAAAATGTTCACAATACATATGATGTGTCGAAGTCTTACTGTAAATATTTGGGGCTCAAAATCACCCACAGAGGTGTAAAATCTACAGAAAAACCCCACTGTATCATATTTGACACGTACATTTCCAAGGCCTCTAATTTATCAACATAAATTAGATCGAACATTGCATGCAAAACATCTCTGTTACGTACATAACCCTCGTTCCCTGATGGAGGGAACGGAGACATTATGTCGTGACAACATTAGGGGTTTACTCAGGTGCCCCAATCATCTCTGATTTTAAGAGAAAACGCCAATGAAATTTGGCTAGTGGATTTTGCATGCTGAGCCACTCCCCGTGCATTTGACAATAAACGTGGAACACATAACACTATTATACATTTATTTATTTAACACACATACTTATTTACATTTAAAATTTGCACCTAACATAACTGTACATACTAAATTGTCTATTTTGTATATTGTGTTTTTGCTATTTTGCACATTGTCTATTTTGCATATTTGTATATTATTCTTTTTATTATCTGTCTTGTCTTGTCACTGTGATTCTGTCACACTGTGGAGCTTCTGTCACTAAAATAAATTCCTCATATGTGTAAACATACCTGGCAATAAAGCTCATTCTGATTCTGATTCTGAAAACCAGGTCCGGGTGAGCCAGTAAGGCGCAACTAGCAAGACCTGTTCCTCGTCCTCCCTGACCTTGCACAGTGTCTGTGCGAGAAAGCTCACTGGGGGAAATACATACTTGTGTAGAGTCCGGGCCAGCTGTGTGCCAATGCATCCATGCAGAGGAGGGCCTGGGTCAGGGAATAGTATAAAAGGCAGTGGGAGGACTCGTGAGAAGCAAACAGGTCCACCTGAGCTTCCCCGAATCAACTCCAGATCAGCTGGACCGCTTGGGGATGGAGCCGCCATTGTCCAGGGAAAGTAAGCTGTCGTGAGAGTGTGTCGGCCATACAATTGAGCTCGCCCGGAATGTGGACGGCGCGCAGCGACTTCAGCCGCACTGACTGGGCATGCTCGTTGGTGATCAAAGCGCCATCATACTCATCGAGTCTAACTCCATACCGAGAAAAGAGATTTTCTGCACAGGGGAGAGCTTGCTCTTTTCCCAGTTGATACGAAGCCCCAGTTGGCTGAGGTGCTGGATTACCAGGTCACCCCTGTGATCGCACAACTGTTCTCACGACTGGGCCATGATGAGCCAGTCGTCAAGATAGTTGAGGATCCTGATGCCCACTTCCCATAACGCGGCAATGGCTGTAAAACTCCGACTCCATCTTGGCTGGAGGGACAGGCTCGATTGCATCCTTCGTCAGTAGGACAGCAATCTCCTAGTGCAGGACAGGGGCATCTCGAGCTGCCACCAAAGTCTATTGGCACACATCTATTGGTGAGGGGGGGGTCACCTGGTGAACTGAATCGCATAGCTGAGTCGAACTGTCCGAATGAGCCAACGGGATGGGTTTGGCAGCACAAGCCACGCCTCCAAGCTCAATGTGAGTGGCACCAAAGCGACAATCGACATACCCGCAGAGGTGCAGCGTTGGGAAGTCGTGCTGGATGGCACAGAAGGCATCACGTCCTGGCTCATGACATCGTCTTCCCGAGGGACCGCGCCGTAACTTTAGCTGCCAAGTCAGTCGTCCGTGCGCAGCTCCTGCATCAACCTCGGGTCGGTACTACCCTCGTGCATTCGTTTAAGTGCCTTGGCTTGGTGGACCTGCAGGATAGCCATGGCATGCAGGGCAGAGGTGGCTTGGCCCGCAGCACTGTAAGCTTTGGCAGTGAGAGCCGCCGACAGCTTACAGGCTTTGGACAGGAGACGCGGACAGTCTGGGACGAAAGAACAGCACATTTGTCCAAAATTGTCCAGAAAGTTTGGCTCTTCAGTAAGTGAGATTTATTCCAGATATTCTGGATAAAATAATGAAGTATACAGTATACTGCTGATGTGTGATACATTTAATGTACTAAAGGTATATAAATAAAAAATGTTCACAATACATATGATGTGTCGAAGTCTTACTGTAAATATTTGGGGCTCAAAATCACCCACAGAGGTGTAAAATCTACAGAAAAACCCCACTGTATCATATTTGACACGTACATTTCCAAGGCCTCTAATTTATCAACATAAATTAGATCGAACATTGCATGCAAAACATCTCTGTTACGTACATAACCCTCGTTCCCTGATGGAGGGAACGGAGACATTATGTCGTGACAACATTAGGGGTTTACTCAGGTGCCCCAATCATCTCTGATTTTAAGAGAAAACGCCAATGAAATTTGGCTAGTGGATTTTGCATGCTGAGCCACTCCCCGTGCATTTGACAATAAACGTGGAACACATAACACTATTATACATTTATTTATTTAACACACATACTTATTTACATTTAAAATTTGCACCTAACATAACTGTACATACTAAATTGTCTATTTTGTATATTGTGTTTTTGCTATTTTGCACATTGTCTATTTTGCATATTTGTATATTATTCTTTTTATTATCTGTCTTGTCTTGTCACTGTGATTCTGTCACACTGTGGAGCTTCTGTCACTAAAATAAATTCCTCATATGTGTAAACATACCTGGCAATAAAGCTCATTCTGATTCTGATTCTGAAAACCAGGTCCGGGTGAGCCAGTAAGGCGCAACTAGCAAGACCTGTTCCTCGTCCTCCCTGACCTTGCACAGTGTCTGTGCGAGAAAGCTCACTGGGGGAAATACATACTTGTGTAGAGTCCGGGCCAGCTGTGTGCCAATGCATCCATGCAGAGGAGGGCCTGGGTCAGGGAATAGTATAAAAGGCAGTGGGAGGACTCGTGAGAAGCAAACAGGTCCACCTGAGCTTCCCCGAATCAACTCCAGATCAGCTGGACCGCTTGGGGATGGAGCCGCCATTGTCCAGGGAAAGTAAGCTGTCGTGAGAGTGTGTCGGCCATACAATTGAGCTCGCCCGGAATGTGGACGGCGCGCAGCGACTTCAGCCGCACTGACTGGGCATGCTCGTTGGTGATCAAAGCGCCATCATACTCATCGAGTCTAACTCCATACCGAGAAAAGAGATTTTCTGCACAGGGGAGAGCTTGCTCTTTTCCCAGTTGATACGAAGCCCCAGTTGGCTGAGGTGCTGGATTACCAGGTCACCCCTGTGATCGCACAACTGTTCTCACGACTGGGCCATGATGAGCCAGTCGTCAAGATAGTTGAGGATCCTGATGCCCACTTCCCATAACGCGGCAATGGCTGTAAAACTCCGACTCCATCTTGGCTGGAGGGACAGGCTCGATTGCATCCTTCGTCAGTAGGACAGCAATCTCCTAGTGCAGGACAGGGGCATCTCGAGCTGCCACCAAAGTCTATTGGCACACATCTATTGGTGAGGGGGGGGTCACCTGGTGAACTGAATCGCATAGCTGAGTCGAACTGTCCGAATGAGCCAACGGGATGGGTTTGGCAGCACAAGCCACGCCTCCAAGCTCAATGTGAGTGGCACCAAAGCGACAATCGACATACCCGCAGAGGTGCAGCGTTGGGAAGTCGTGCTGGATGGCACAGAAGGCATCACGTCCTGGCTCATGACATCGTCTTCCCGAGGGACCGCGCCGTAACTTTAGCTGCCAAGTCAGTCGTCCGTGCGCAGCTCCTGCATCAACCTCGGGTCGGTACTACCCTCGTGCATTCGTTTAAGTGCCTTGGCTTGGTGGACCTGCAGGATAGCCATGGCATGCAGGGCAGAGGTGGCTTGGCCCGCAGCACTGTAAGCTTTGGCAGTGAGAGCCACCGTCAGCTTACAGGCTTTGGACGGGAGACGAGGACGATTCCTCCAAGTGGCTGCGTTTTGCGGGCACAGGTGCACCGCAACTGCTCTCCCCACCTGGGGAATGTCCATGTACCCCCTAGCCACCATAAAAAGGGCCATCCACGACTTCGTTACTTCCTCATGCGCCTCCGGGAAGAAAGGAACTGGGGCAGAACGCGGTCGTGAGCCACGCCCTGCATCGAGAAACCAGTTGTCCAGCCAAAAGGGCTCGGGACTGGGTGGCGTGCACACCTCCAGCCCGATACTCACGGCTGCTTGGGCAAGCATGGCCGTCAACTCCAGGTCCGATTCGGCGGTGGCAACAACACCCGAGAGGGGCAGCTCCGACGAATCTTCATCCTCGGAGGACGATAGCCCATCCCCCGATGCTGCTATCAACATCTGATTCTCAAGCGGTGCACCGAATGAAATGCTGTGGCCACCGTGAAGCAGGCCAGCAGAATCATCCGGGAGCCGCACAGGACAAGCGCTGCGGGAAGAGTAAGCGGTCCGTGGGGGCTGGCGAACACGAACACGTCTTCAGCATGCTGTACGCTCAGACATGGAAGACAACGCTCGTGGCCATCATCAGACAGGAAATGACCACAACCAAGAGAACATGGACAGCGCGAAAAGCAGAGACTAGACATCTTTAAAAAGACGCGAGTCGTTTTGCACTTTTAGTTGAAGTGCCCAGGGGAATCACTGAAAGGGACACCGCTGTTTGCGCCGTACCCCCAACCAGAACAGCTCTCCGACACACAGCAGATGAAAGGCTTTGTGGAGTATAACAGCTTTCATACAACTACTCGGCTCCGAAGCAAAAATCTGAATGAGTGGATGCACCTGTCGTCTATTTATACCCGTATGCACAGGGAGTGGCTCAGCATGCAAAATCCACAAGCCAAATTTCATTGCCGTTTTCTCTTAAAATCAGAGATGATTGGGGCTCCCGAGTAAACCCCTAATGTCGTCACGACATAACTCGTAGTGACTGACAGATAGGGAACCTGATGTACACAATCTACTACATGCCTTCTGTCGTCTGATTGAGAGTTTATGTTTTTTTAAAAGGACTTTTGTTATAATTGTACAAACATCCATCTTCAGCTCAGGTCTTTTTGCTGTCAAATCTTTACAGATTTTTATCAAGCAAACGTAAGAATTTGTGTGTGTGTGTGTGTGTGCATACATATAAATCGTATTATTTGGTAATAAGATTGTCTATTGTCTGTATCTGTATAAGCAAACCAGGCCACACACAGAGAACAGTACAGTACATCAGCATCTAACATTGCTTGTGCATGAGACTTTTTATTTTTATTTTTATTATTTGTGCCTTTTTGCTTTGATTGTATCACTGGATGTGTAAAAGCTTCATGCAGTTATTACCTGTGGATGATGCGTTTGTTGCGCAGGTAGTGCAGAGCGAGGGCGATTTCACACACGTAGTGCTTGACTGTGCTCTCTGTAAAGTGCACGTTCTGCTGTAGATGATAACGCAGATCTCCTCCCAGCAGCAGGTCAACTACCATGAACATGTCCTCCTCATCTTGAAACGAGTACCTGCGTTAGACAAATGATGACAGTGAGTTCTCATCTTTCTTCATAATACGCATTAATTTACACGTCTAATTTGGAGTCTTTCACATGTATTTGTTTGACGTGCAATATGAAGATGGCTATTTTAGTAGGATTACTGGTAGCTTAACGGCTATTTTAGTACAACCGATACACCTGCTTTTTAATGCAAATTTCTGCTCAGCCAATCATGAGGTGGCAACTCAATCCCTGTTGGGGTAGAAATGCGATCTAAGTGACATTGTGGAATGATTGTTGGTGGCAGTCGAGGTGGTTTGAGTATCTCAGGAACAGCTGATCTGGGATTTTCACGCACTGTAAACAGTCTTGAGTTTACAGCAAATGCAGAAAAACAAAAAAACATCCAGGGAGCGACAGTTCTGTGGCTGAAAAGGCCTTGTTAATGAGAGAGGTCAAAAGAGAATCACCAGGCTGGCAAGAGCACAACAATATACATATTATATAATAACCATGTAAGAGCTCTGAGCCTATTGGCTATTTAAAGGAATAGTTCAGCCCAAAAATGAGAATTTGAATATTTACTCCCCCTCAGGTCATTCGAGATTAGGATGAGTTTGTTATCAGCTGTTTGGACTCTCATTCTGACGGCACCCATTCACTGCAGAGGATCTATTGGTGAGCAAGTGATGGAATGACACATTTCTCCAAATATGATGAAGAAACAAAATACATCTTGGATGGACTGAGGGGGCGTAAGTTTTGTCTCACCCAAATTTCCAGCTTCAATATAAAATGTCAACAAAGGAAAGAAAACTGTGCTTGTTGAGCTATTTTGTGGGGTCAGAAAGCCAAAGAAAGTGAAAGTACAGAACCTCAGTCATAGAAAAGCACTGAAGTTGTTTTCCAGTTTGTTTGTTTCAGAGAAAGATCTCCCACTGGCAGGTCTGAGCTTGTTCTGCTTGTGCCCTCAGTAACCCATCGGTCAATCAATGTCTGACACTCTCAAGAGCTCTACATCAGCAAACACTCATTTTACTCTCATTTGAAAAACCATTCAGCAAAGCAGCATTGATTTTACATACTTGCTGCCTGCTGATGTGCCCTTCCATTCATATTTGAAAAATGACTCTCTCACAGCTTTACATAAACTAAAGACAGGTTTGTCTCGTCATTGTGCTGGAACCCAGGCAAACAAACAAGCAAAGAAACAAACACACACACACACACACCCACACGCATGTTTTAAAGTCTCTTCTGCTCATCAAGGCTTCATTTATTTGATAAAAAATAGAGAAAAAAACAGCAATATTATGAAATATTATTACAATTTAAAATAGCTGTTTTCTATTTTCATATATTTTAAAATATAATTTATTTCTGTGATGCGCAGCTGTATTTTCAGCATCATTACTCCAGTCTTCAGTGTCACATGATCCTTCAGAAATCATTCTAATATGCTGATTTATTATCAATGTTGGAAACAGTTGTGCTGCTTAATATTTTTTGGAACCTGTGATACTGTTTTCAGGATTCTTTGATGAATAAAAAAGAACAGCATTTATTCAAAGTAGAAATCTTTTCTAACAATAAGTCTATCACTTTTTATCAATTCAACATTGCTGAATAAAATACTAATTTTTTCAAAAGAAGAAAGACAAATATTACTGACCCTAAGCTTTTGAACGGTAGTGTATATTGTTACAAAAGTTTTCTATTTTTAATAAATGCTGTTCTTTTTTACCTTTTACTCATCAAAGAATCCTTTTCATGTTTTTTAACACATTTACAGTTTTTTCAACTGCTTACACACATTTTCAAAACTTTGCTTCTTTTTATTTTTTTATTCACACAAATCCAAGAATTGCACACACAAAATGCAAAATGCCTAACATCGCATGCAAAATGAAGCACTGCATTAAAAATATCAAACACCTTTGCCATAATATTACAGTTTTTCTGAATTGCTAAAACACATTTCTTGAAACCATCACTGATTTTCTCAAAACCTTAAACACAAATCCAAATACTCAAACTAAATTCACGAAACCTCTGACTCTTCCATCAAAATCAAACAATCACTGCAAAACCATTTCACTTGCACTCAAAATCAACCGGTGCACTCATATCACACATGCATGAGTCAATACAATAAACACTACAGAGCATTCATTAGACACTACAGAGAAAAATGAACAACACAGCATCCAGAACATTACATAAAAAAAGTATATTGTATTGAGTAAACAATTTTGCGATTCTGTAAAAACGTATAGTAATTGCACTGAGTAAGGTGAATATATTGTAAAGGCCTATACTGTAAGAATAGTATTGTGCTGAATATTGAATAGTACTGAATGTTTGTATATATTCAGCACTTGGATACTGCAAAAATACTGCAGTCCAACTGCAAAGGCCAAAAAGGTCAAATAAAACTCTAAATGAATAGCATGTTACAGTACACTCAAATACTGTAAGTTGTGCAATTGTAAAATCTGGGTCAATGAGAGATTCATTCTGTCTCTGCATCATGTCTTTGTGCTTGAGTCCGGCCTGAGGACTTAGTCCACATCACAAGTAATGTTGTCTTTTTTGCTAGACAAAGAGAATAAGTCAAAGTCTGAGAATTAGTGTATGGTTTTGCAGATGTGTGCTTCTGCTGTTTGAGTGTCAGCTTTCAGAAACTGTGTGACAAGTAAAGATTGTGTGTGCAAGCAGCTGAAAAAAAACTGCAAGTACACAAATCTTTCATGTTTCTTAAGATACTTAAGTACAAGTTTAGAAGTGCACTTTTAATAGTGGCAACTGAAAAGTGCTACTTCAAGTTTTAAGTTCAAGTTTTAATAAACATTTGGCATGCTTTAAAGAAATACACTTATTTTGATGTTCACTAACATACTAAAAGCACATGTACTTCAGTACGTGATTATAATTTTAACTAGTTGTTTGTAAACATTACATTCAATTTGCACTTAAGTCTATTAAGTACTTTTATTAAAAGTACAGTATGCTGAAGTATACTTCTTTTTCACGAGGGTGTAGTTAATATTCATGAAGGACAGCAGACATCTCAGCTGCGGAAGTGGACGTTCTCAATGCAGGAATTAATGTAGGAGAACAGAAAAGCCTTTTTAAGCATTCCTGCTTTATTTTGATCCCTGGAAATGTCCATCTGTCAGAGACTGAACTCAACACGTCTGCTGTGTGGACACAAATAGAACAGCCTGAGGCTTTGTGAGCAACATAGCAACAATCTGCAGATGTTCTCATATCACTGCTTAATGTTTCAAGAGACCCGCGTGAGTCATCTAAGTGAACCTGCTAAACCATATACGTCACAGTGAAATACACTGCATCTCAGAATTTATAAGAAGACTCTACATTGTAAAATATTAAAATATTAATATGATGTTATTTTAGACAGCTGACATTAAAACATTGCTGGTCACCATCAAAATAAATCGATAGGAAACTACTTTTATACTCGGGTGTATATATATATATGGCTTTGGCCTGTGGGATTGTTTTGCCCTTTTTTGTAATTTGGCAAGCAAAAATTAACAGTTTCTCTTATTGTTTGATTTTTAGAAAAATCAACAATCCACACAATTTGAGAAACCATACATATGTCATATGCATCACACAAACAGAGCAGGAGGAGTTACCGGCCTAAACAGAGCCCAGCTTGTTACTGAAATGAGCCAGAAGGATGTGTATAAAAAGCTCGTAGTTGCAGAAAAGCAATAGATAAAAGAAGAAAACACATTGGCGGAAACTAGACTGCTTAACATGCTGTCTATTGCTCTCTTAATAAAATAAACAACTTCTGGAATGGATAACTCTCTACTTGGCAGGAAAACACTTTTTAATGAAGTACTATATAAATAAAAATATCAAATAAAGCAATAAGCCCCAAGAAGCTGTGGTTTACAGTGAATTTATAACAGCTAAGGGGCGTTGTTAGGCACGACGCAAAGCTTTTATAAAACGGTTGTTCCATATACGTAGTAAGGTTTCACAAAATAAAACAGAGCATATTTTGTAACAGTAAGCTATAAATGGCCATTATATTGAGCTTTTCTTTGGATAGATGGCAAATCTGTCAAAGATGTACTGTTGCTCATTTAGTTACTTCTGTTTTCTTTTCTTTCTTTTTTTAAGTTGAAGTTGTAGTTATTTACTTATTTTGTTATTTTGATGTCTATATACAGTGTATGCATAATTATTAGACAAGAAGATATTCTGATCATATTTTTCCCCAAGCACATTTCACCAATTCCAAACCACACCAGTCTTAATAAGTACTATTAGTATATGATTATTTATAAGTGATATATAATTGTTAACGAGGACTGAAAGTGAAAAATGCCTTATATTCAGATGTGCATAATAGCAAAATTAAGCCGTGACCATTAAAAAAAAAAAAAAAAAAGCCCCAATAAGAATTTCTTGTCCAACTGGTCACATCTTAATTTTGCTATTTCTATAGTAGTGCATGCTTCTCATGGAGATTTATTAATTTCTGACTTTTCCGTGTGAGTAAAATCTATTTTTTTTGGCCTATTTCACCTGTAAAAGAAAACCTGCTTAATATGATTATAAGGCGTTTTCTACTTCCCGCTCTCATTAACAATTATATATCACTTATAAATGATTTTGTGCAAAATGAATAGTAGTTATTAAGATTTATGTGGTTTAGAATTGATAAAACATGCTTGGAAAAAATATCAGAATATTGACTTGACCTAAAAATCATGCACATGCTGTAGTTTTATACTTTTAGTTGATTTAGTGTTAGTTATAATACTGCAAATATTGAAAATAAATATTGAAAATGTTGAAATAAGTTTTTTATTATTGAATTTTATTTTAGTTCATATCTGAAACGGTTTTGGTTTATGGTGTTAGTTTCAATTAACAATAATAGTAACACTTTTAGGGTCTCTTAGTTGCTTATTAGCATGCATATTACTAGAATATTAGCCTTTTATTAGTACTAATTAAGCACATATTAATGCCTTATTCTACATCCCTAATCCTACCCAATACCTAAACTTAACAACTACCTTGCTAACTATTAATAAGCAGCAAATTAGGAGTTTATTGAGGGAAAAGTCAATAGTGAATAAGTGTTCCCTATTCTAAAGTGTTACCGAAAATTTATGCTTGGCAAATACAAACAAAAGGTTTTAACTTTGGCATGCATTTTTTTTATCCTCTAATGACCTTTTGAGGCGTTTGATTCGTATTTGAGGGCATCACTGAGATCCTGCACTACAGCAGAAGCACACATCTAATAAATGACTGATGACAAGGAAAAGGCATGGCATGAAAACCTGCTTAGGATGCCACCGTGACTCGTGTCACATCGATTTTAAACTGCGCTTTGATTGACAGGCTTTATTTGTCCGATGTCAAAGAGGGACCAAATTACAGCGCGGTGCTGAGAAAGCGTAAGGCGTGAGCCCACTTCGTTAAGCTATACTTCCTGCACAAGCACACTGCTGGCAAAAGAGTGATTCACCTTGAGCGCATTTAGGGCCTCTTAGAACCAGTTTAAAACTGTGAATGGCATAATACAATCAGAATACGTCTACACATGTGTGCTAATAAGGCTTTCAGATGTTCAATTCAACTTTCGCCACAAGCAGAAGAGTTTCAGGCAAACACACTCCACGTGAGACAGAAGGTAGTGTGAGAGCTCTTTTCTTTAAAAATAAAGACGGTTGTAGTCTCAGCTAGAGCCTGTCTACATCTCATTAAAAGTAATAAGGCTTTCTATTTAAGTTGTAATGCAAAGACTAGTGCTATATCTGAATGCTGCACAGATAATTAATTGAAACGGTTGTCTACTGCCAATTCTTTTACTGCAGCGGTTAATGATAAAAACTATGGTTGCAAATGGTTTCCCAAAACCGTATTTGCAACAAACATTCGTAAAGAGCATTGCATAAGTGCGTGATTGGAACCGCAGCTCTCGATCTGTGGTTAATAGCATAGTTTCTTGTAAGAAAAACATGTGAACTTTAATTAATTCATAATATTAATAAATTATATTAATAAGCAAGCTAACATGCAGTTCATTCTAGATTCCATTCTACATCTTTTAGTTTGTCAAATTAATTTTAAAGTGCCATTTTTCGTTTTTAATGTCATTAAAGGGATAGTTCACCCAAGAATGAAAATGTGATGTTTATCTGCTTACCCCCAGGGCATCCAAGATGTAGGTGACTTTGTTTCTTCAGTAGAACACATTTGATGATTTTTAACTCCAGCCGTTGCAGTCTGTATTGTTGAAAAAACACGATTCAAACAACAGATGTGCAATGAAGTTACTATGGTTTTGGGAAACAGAGGAGACAACAGTTTGGAGAATTGATGGATGGATTTTGGTTTCATTTGACAGAAAAATACAATAAGAATTCTTACTTCACATAAAGAAGATGAAAACTTTTTTTTTTTTTTTGGATTGTGACAAAGTTAAAGTTCAGCCACAAAATGAAAATTATGTCATTATTTAGACATCTTCAAGTTGCTGTGTGAGTTTCTTTGGTAATACTTTAGTTTGGGGACCAATTCTCACTATTAACTAGTTGCTTATTAGCATGCATATTATAAGAATATTGGCTATTTATTAGTACTTATAAAGCACATATTAGCACCTTATTCTGCATGAACATATTTTAGATCATTTAATCCACCCCATATACCTAAACTTAACAACTACCTTACTAACGTAATAAGCAGCAAATTGAGGCAGAAGTCATGGTTAATAGTTAGTTAACATTGGTTCCCAAACTAAAGTGTGACTGTTTCATTCCTCTGTTGAACACAATAGAAGATATTCTGAAGAATGTTGCCAGTAGCCATTGATTTCCATGGCATGGAAAAAATACTATAGAAGTCAATGGCTACCATCAACTGTTTGGTTACCAGCATTCTTCAAAATATCTTCTTTTGAGTTCAGTGCAAAAAAGAAACTCATACAGGTTTGGAACAACATGAGGGTGAGTAAATGATGACAGAATTTTCCTTTTTGGGTGAACTATCCCTTTAAGTGCACTGTACCCCCTTTGAATTCATTCTGTAATTCAGATTTTTATTGATATAGGCTTTCTTAATCAAAACTCTAGCCCTGTAAATCATAATTTGTATGAAAAGGAATAAAAGTTGTCAAGAGTTTTACTGCCTCTAGTGTTGATTTCAACTGGAAACTGCAGCGATTTGTACATATAGGTGCGTTTTTTTGTGTGTTTTTTGTTTTGTTTTGTTTTGCAGGAATGTAGGTAGAGGCATGTATTTCCAATGAGCCTGGGTAGGTTTTATTTTATTAGTTTTACATTTGAATGTACTAAAATAAAGTTAATAAACTTCAAAATTAAGTTAATTGGTTTTCCTTTTGTACTACACAAATGCTAATTGCATCTAACTTGAAATATTTAGAAAACTAACTGATTTTTTCATGTATGAATACATTTTAATCCATCCTTTGAAGTTAATAAAATACTGAAATGAATAACCTAATTAGTTTATACTCAATATTTCAGGTTAAGTGCATACGTGTAGTACAAATTCAAATCTAAATATTAATCTTAAGCCCCGTTCACACCAAGAACGATAACTATAAACTTAGTTAAACGATAACTTTAAATTCTTGAGCTCGTTACAGCAGGATAGATTCTGATTGGCTGTCAGTGTTTTATCGTTCATCAGCTGGAAAAAAATCGTTTTGAAAATGATTCCAACTATATCGTTCCTCTGTATCGTTATCGTTATAGTTGTGGTGTGAACTATGCTATTCTTTAATATTGAGAACGATTTTTAGAACTATATCTTTATCGTTATCTTTATAGTTATCGTGCTTGGTGTGAACGCGCCTTTAGAGCATATTAGCTTGAAAACTCATGTAACTGATTACACAATTTTTGGGGGCTAACTTATTACACTGCATTTTACACATTTACTTGATTTGACCTTTCACACACAAATCAGTCAATTACATTTATATTTTAGATTCATATATGTCATACTTAGGTTTAATGATGATGAGTGTTGATATATTGGATAGATACTAAAACATGACAATGAAAATGTTACGTGTAAATGTTACTGTATAAATACTGGTAACTCATATTGATAAAACAGAGTCCTGTTATGAGTTATGTTGTGTGTGAATCGAATGAGGGAACAATTTGCTGAAATAAAGCAGTGAACAGCATGAAAAGCTTTCTAGATGTGAAGTGTGCTCATATCTCTAGTATTCAGCTCCATTCATTTGTGAAGCTAAAAGCATCCTGACAGTGACTGCACTGTTTTGTCCCATATCCGTCTCTAAATTTCATGCTTCGGCTGTTACCAATTTTATGCCCCATCTCCCACCAGGCCGAAAGCTGAACTACAAACTTTCTTGGGCAAAATTGTCCAAACACAAAGACAAAATATTAGTTTGATTCCGCTACCATGTACCTTCAATAAACAGACGATTCAAACACTGCCTCAAATTGTACCCCTGTTGAAAAAACCAGCATATGCTGGTTAGGTGTTTTGACGCTGGGATGCTGGTTTAAGCTGGTCCTTTGCTGGAAACATACCTAACCAGCATATGCTGGTTTTTTCAACAGGGATAGCACTGATGAATCACTTAATGACTTCGAGAAGCTCACCAGAAATTGACCAGGAACGGGTGCTCCAGGTTCTGCGTGATCTGGAGCTCTTTGAAGACATTGCGCACTTCATTGCGCTCCACGCACTTGAGTTTGTTCATATACTTCATGGCGTACATTTTCTTCGTGTCCTTTTTCTGGACAATGCATACCTGAAAAAAAAAAATGGTATGAGCGATCTTTTTGAACAAATCTGAATCCAAGTTTGCTGAGAATATGGGCTCTCAGTTTTTCAGTGGAGTTGGTTCTGGGTTTTCCCCATGCATTTTTCCATTGGATTTTTAACTTTAAAATGACCTAATGAAAAGGTAGTATTAGTAGACATCTAATAAATAGCCTCAATCATTTTTTTTTTTATTTATACAAGATTTAATACTCTACCGTATGGTTGAGCTGTCAGTCCATGGTAAATCTCGATTTAAATTCAGAGAACTATTTCATGAGTTATTTTCCAATAATAAACATTCCTTTAACTTATTAGGTCTTGGATACATTTCATAACCTTCAGGGTCCACAAAGATAAAAAATTGTATTTAAAGTCTGTATAATATATATAGCCGTATGCTATATATGCTGTATGACATGTCTTTTAGAGATATGTTGACTTTTCTTAGCATTCAAAAGCAGCCTAGCCACCGCATTCTGAACTAATTGCAAGCATGAAATAATGGTCTGACAGGACCTCGCATACAAAACATTACAATAGTCCAGATGAGACAAAATAAAGGCAGAGAGTTCGGAGAGAGCTGGTTTTAATCGAGCAATCTGGAAAAAAACAACTCTTAACCACAGCATTAATGTGCTTGTAAAATTTCAGTTCTGGTTCAAACACAACTTCTAGATTCCTTATTTGGTCATTGCAGTAGGCCGACCATGGACCTAAATAAGTGGCAATGTCTGAGCATCCTCTGACGGGACCAAAAATCATAATCTCTGTTTTACTTTGGTTTAACTGAACCAAATTGTGATTCATCCAATTCTTAACGTCTTCCAGACATGCCAAAAGTAAGTTAGAAGCACAGTTCTCTCCAGATTTCAAAGGGAGATAAATTTGTGTATCATCGGCATACAAATGGTAAGACATGAGCCCAGAGGTAGCACGTACAAGGAAAATAAAACAGGGCCAATAACAGAACCCTGAGGAACCCCACAGGTAATAGGAGCTGTTGTTGAAACAAAGTCACCATACTTCACTGAGAATGCTCTATTGGCAAGATAAGATCTTTATGAGAATCACATGGTCTATTGTATCAAGAGATGCACTCAAGTCCAGTAAAATCAGAGCTGCAGAGTTACCTGAATCACTGATTATACAAAGATCATTTACAACTCTCAAAAGTGCAGACTCTGTGCTGTGACCCGCCCTAAAACCCAACTGAAATTTGTCTAAGACATTAACTGGGATAAAACTGCCTTTTCTAAAATCTTTGATATGCATGATAATTTTGAGATGGGACAGTAATTTTTCAGTTCTAGTGGGTCTAATGGCGCTTTTCCACTGCGTGGTATGACTCGGCTCGGCACGGTTTGCATTTCCACTGCAGTTTAGTATCGCTTTAGAGTGGGCGGGATTATTCACATGTCGTTAGTTGCGCCGCCTATACTGCCACGACTCCTGAAAAACATTTTCATTCCGCGTCGCCCCATCAATCTCTCTGGAT
>NW_015632469.1:1292747-1300124 GCF_001515625.1 Sinocyclocheilus rhinocerous
TTTTTGGTTGTTAAAAAAAGGTGTGCTTGTTCAAAACAGTTGCGTTCGATCCTTTGCTGGCTGTGCTGATTTAAATCTAGCGGTTCTGTTGTGTTTGTGGCGCAAGTTCAGTGACGCAGGAAGTGACGATTCTCTCCGGCCAATCAGTGATCAGCAGAGTTTACACGTCACGTTTTGGTAACGGTACGGTTCACTTGGAACCTCAACCGAGGTGGTACTAAAATAAGTACCAGGTACCAGGTACTGTACCCAGTGGCAAACCCCCAAAAAGAGAACCGTACCGAGCCGTGCCGTGCCGTACCATGCAGTGGAAAAGCGCCATTAGTTAGGCTTTTTAAGAAGCAGCTGAACAACTGCTATATACAGGTACATATACGTCATTCACTGTGCTTGATGGGGTGGGTGGAGCTAAAGATCTCTTTTGGCTTGATTTGTTGGCCACAACTCTCTGATTGGTAGAATTTTTTGAACAGCATCATGGGTAATGCAGTTTTTCAAAAAAGTAATTTTCCCCTTTTATGGATAAAATGAATGGAGTTTTTTACTTCCGAAACTTCTACTGGAGAGTCAACAAAGATAGAATCCCAGAATAAAACATTGGCTGAAGAATTTAAACATATTGAATATTGGGCATTAATAGACGTTAACAGTTGGCTTGCCATACTATCGAGTCAATATAGTAGTAATTAACCATCTTAAGGCCAACTGGCGCACTTATTCTTGAGTTAATTGAATTTTATTTAGGTCTTAATCTACAGTATCAATGTTTTAAGCGCAATCAATGAAGGTCACTGACGATTCACTTTGGCCTCAGTACAATCGGCTTCAATTTGTTTTGTTGTGTTTATCTAGTAAATATAAACTTACTTTTCCAAAACTGCCTTTTCCAATGGCTCTCAAGATCTGAAAGTGGTCAAAGTTGACTGTGGAGAGACAATAAATAAATATATTAGTGTACAGTATATTACACTAATGAAATTACAAGATAATCATTTTTTTCTTCTGTAGAACACACACACACACACAGGGGCGTCGGAGTAAAACAGTAAACACCATATTTGAAAACAGAACAGATTCAAACTCTTTGTATTCCCAAGGACAATTGCGATGCTGAATAGTAAATAAAACAAGCTGACAGTAGATTTTAATTTGCTCATCTGATTTAAACAGACGTGCAGTTTGCAAAATTAATGCATGATGTGTTTGGTTTGCACCAAAGGCATTTTAGCTGAATCTCACTCCTCATCTAATGCAGCCAAACTACTCATCGTCTGACCTGTGAACGAACCGCGTCCCGTCTCTCACAGCTCGTCTATCTGAAACTGCAGTCCAAGGCAGTCTAAAGAATGCTGTCAGCAGCAATTACAGCTTGATGGTTGCTACTCGATGGTCCCTACTTCTGTTGGTCAAGGACCAGCGATCATTATTATATTTAAAAACAGACGTCTCAGACTCAGCTAGCATGCTCACAGTTTTTCTGTTGCATTTTGCACATAAAACTGGCAAGAGTTTTCTCAAAATTACAAACTTCTATCTAACTGTCACAAATTTCAGGAAACGTAAAAAAAAAACACTTTCTCAGAATGCTCTAATTTATACCCCAAAGTCTTCAAAATAGAAGCAAACAACACAATGCATGAAGAAAGAACGTCATAGAGGTACTGTTAGGTGAGTATATACATTTATTTTGCTTTATTTTACAGTATATCAACTTGTGTACTAACACAAGTACTGCATAATACTACTTTCAATTACTACTTAAACTGAGGGGGGGGGGGTTATCTACAAATCTATATTTTATATGAATGATTGAACATATAATGTATAAGCATAAATGTTTTTAGGAATATCTGAAAGTGTTTACAAAAATTAGGGACACAGCTGTAAAGCAATATAAAGAAAATGTACTCTTGAAAACTTCCTTCTCTTAGGACATTAGTAATAATCTTTAAAATGTACATATTTATATTTCTTTTTTTTTTTACTTATATATATATATATATATATATTAGGTTCTTTTGTGAGTGAAAATGTCACAGGCTTCATAAAATAAAGATAAAATCAAATGAAAAAAACTCTGTATTGATAAACTTCAGTTTGCAAACACTGTGCTATTTAAATGCAGTGCTATTTTAAAAACTTAAGGTACATTTGAGGGACATATTTTGTCCCATATCTGAAGAATCGGTGACCTATCGAGTGTGTGCAAACGATCTAGGACAGCCACTTAGAGAACGCTGACACCTTTTTCACAGTGACTTCCAGAGGGGTCATAAGCGTGTCCTAAATAGTAAATGCCCCCATCTCTAACAACAAACTCCTACCACAAAGTCAATAACAATTACAAAAAAATTAAGGCTACAAAAATGTAAATATTGCCTGAAGATCTCAAACTCTTAATAAAAAGTTGAACATGCTCTCCCTCAAATTTCAAGACCTTCATAAACCCACACGTGTGCAGAAGTGCAGGTAAGGTTTTTCTCTCCGTCAATACTGTTTATTTTTAGTTTTGCTAGGTAAGGACAAAAATTATACCTGAAGTCATGCGTCTTGTGCAATGACTTTTCTAAGCAATCTGACTTGCATATTTTCACATGGCAAACAATAAAACAAGATCCCTTTAGAGTTTAAACATGTAATATTATTCTAAGCTCCACTATGAAACTGAGCAAAAGAATATAATAAGACTATAAGTGATAAAATCCTTCATAAAACCAGAGGTGTTATGATGATCAAAGTGATGTGTAATGATCTCATTTTCTGTTTAATATCACTTTATTCATTTTACTTGACAAAACGGATCATGTCTGGGTGGCTGTGCTGTTTATTAGTCTGAACCATCTGATCCTCTGAAACATTATTCACTCTTGTTGCTATTGGACAGTGTTCTGTTGCCAAAATTATTTAATCTAATATTTTGTATTATCAAGTATTTTGTTTATTATATTTCTGTGTGTCACATCAAACTACTTGTGCATTAAACAACTACTTGTTTAGATCAGATTTTAATTGGATTTTTACATATTGGATTTGGTGTCATGCATTTTTGTCTTTTGTTTGTTTTTGTTTTTACTTTTCAGACATGTTTTGGATTTGTTTAATGCATTTTGTTTTGTTTTTTGTTTGTTTGTTTTGGCTGTTCAGACATGTTTTGGATTTGGTTTCATGCATTTTTATTTTTTGTTTGTTTGTTTTGTTTTAACTTTTCAGACATTTTTTTGGATTTGTTTCATAAATTTTTTTTAGTTTTGTTTTAACTTTTCAGATGTTTTGGATTTGTTTAATGCATTTTTTTTTGTGTGTGTGTGTTTGTATTTTTGTTTTTGTTTTGGCTGTTCAAACATGATTTGTATTTGGTTTAATGCATTTTTGTTTTATTTTGGCTAAAAGCTATAATTTTGTATCGGACTGACAAATACACAACACCCCTACATTGTGAAGGTGATTTTCCCATATACTAGCATCACTCCCATTTTCTTCAGGATATGTAAAAATCTAGTTTAACAGTAGTTTGCTTTATCGAGTCACTGTGCACTCTGTTGTACAACCATATACACGGTTACTTTGTAAAATGGGCCAATCAGCTATTGCTATAACTGTACTTGTGATGGCCCATCTCTTTCTTTGACTCACACACACACACACACACACACATACAGTCTGAACCATCTGATCCTCTGAAACATTATTCACTCTTGTCGCTGTTGGACAGTGTTCTGTTGCCAAAATTATTTAATCTAATATTTTGTATTATCAAGTATGTTTTGGATTTGGTTTCATGCATTTTTTTTTGTTTGTTTTTTTGTTTTGTTTTAACTTTTCAGATGTTTTGGATTTGTTTAATGCATTTTTTTTTTTGTATTTTTGTTTTTGTTTTGGCTGTTCAAACATGATTTGTATTTGGTTTAATGCATTTTTGTTTTATTTTGGCTAAAAGCTATAATTTTGTATCGGATTGACAAATACACAACACCCCTACATCGTGAAGGTGATTTTCCCATATACTAGCATCACTCCCATTTTCTTCAGGATATGTAAAAATCTAGTTTAACAGTAGTTTGCTTTATCGAGTCACTGTGCACTCTGTTGTACAACCATATACACGGTTACTTTGTAAAATGGGCCAATCAGCTATTGCTATAACTGTACTTGTGATGGCCCATCTCTTTCTTTGACTCACACACACACACACACACACACATACTTGTATTTGTGGTTTACGGGGACTCTCCATAGGCGTAATGGTTTTTATACTGTACAAACTGTATTTTCTATTGCCCTACACCAACCCTACCCCTAAACCTACCCCTCACAGGAAACTGCTGCAAGTTTTTGAATTTCATAAAACACCGTTTTGTATACACACACACACACACACACACCGGTGTATTGGAATCTGGGGTGTAAATTTTTGGACACGCAGACAGATTTATAAGAACCTCAGTGAATGACTTTCTGCAGTCAACAGCTACGGATCCTCTTATATGGGTTCACTTTGGAAAAATCCAGTTTGAAAGTGAGCAATCTCATATACAGTATTCTTAAAACAAAAAATTGTCATTGATTGTTTTGTCAGGATTATTAAGCCATAGTGCATAAATACATTTTAGACACAGCTTGGATTTAAAATCATTTAATGCACATCTAGCCATGGATTATCTCTTCATTATGATATATAAAAAAAAAATTTAAATAAGTTTTTTGTCCTTTTTATAGGTTGATTGTCCCTGGTTACTGTATCCTTTCATTGTAAGAACATACAATCTGCTGAGTTTCTTAATTTGTGCACCATGGAAGTCAAAAGACATTTTGAACAACAGAGAGGAAGTAAATGATGACAGAATTTCATTTTTGGCATATTTTGTCTTCCCTCAACATTTCTGCCATTGGTTGCTCAAATGGATACTCCTGCCCCAAACTCATGCTATTGGGATGCTCAAATAAATAAATGTTCTGATAAGAACGGGTTCAGTCTTTTAACATTCAAATCACACACTTTATCTTTAAATAAACTATCCACCTATGTTTAAATAAAGCATCCTAACAGTTATAAGTCTGGGTGAAGAAATCAAAAGAAAAATGAGATCATGTAGTAGTTCATGTTTTAGTGTGTTATGAATGTGGGTCCTCTGTCCAACTATAGGAACTGGAACAGCTTGTTTTCTTTTCAAGAGCACACTTACCCTCCTCTGGGTCATCACTGACCGATGTCCTGCTGGACTGACCGAGTCCCATGACTTCTGAAGAGGTTAACATAGAAACATCTTCTGTGTTTGTGAATAAGGATATATGCCTCTGTTGAAGAATGGCCTGTGACAGGGACAGAGTGACGAGTGAGTGTAAGCCTCCCTCGATAAGTATACACGGTCACACTTTATTTTAAGGTCCAATTCTCACTATTAACTAACTATGACCTCAATAAACCCCTAATTTGCTGCCTATTAATAGTTAGTTATTAAGTTTAGGTATGGGGTGGATTAAAGGATCTAAAATATGATCATGCAGAATACGAAATTAATATGTGATTTATAAGTACTAATAAACAGCCAATATGCTAGTAATATGCATGCTAGTTAATAATGAGAATTTGTCCTTAAATAAAGTGTGACAAAATATTCACTGCATAAAAAGTGTGACAACTTGCCCCTATTAAAACACTTTACATAGTAGGCTACTAAATAGGACAGTGTGCAAGTCATACTTCGTTATAAACATGTTGTTAATTGGTAATTGTTTATAGTAGCATAAAGGGTGTAATGTAAAGTCCACATACAGTAGAGAGTTGTATAGACTTGTAGCTGAACTCCGTGCATAATAAAATCATCAGAAATCGCACACTTACCGCTTTATACAGCAGGGTGGTTGAAATGATCGTCCTGATGAATAACAGCGATGGTGACAGGCGAGACTGCAGTGTAAAGGTGAGACTGTCCCGCACAAGTTCTCCACTCGCCGCAATGCTGTGACAAGATCCTTGCAGAGCCGGAGTCAATGACACACTGATGCAGAACACACACATTAGTGCTGCTTCACGCCTGCATCACAGCACACACATCTACAGAGCTCACGTCCTCAACTGTTGAATAAAAGCGTCGTTACGCGTCTGGGTACGGATCTGATGTGCATCGCATGTGATGATGATGGTGATGATGGTGAAAGTGTCCCACTGCTGGGGAGGTTCATTTATTCATGCATACTGTGTTTTTTTTAATGCATAATGTGGTTCAAGTAGGCTAGTTACTGTTTGTACGCAATGTTAGTGCGCTGGTCTCCCCAGAGGCTTTTATTAATTTATTAAAGAATTCTTTTTTTAAATGCATTTTAAACAGTGACATAATTTACAATGTTTATATAATGCACATGTAAAAGAAGAAGAAAACAACAACAACACGTTCGTCAATGTCGTGGAAACCAATTTGCAAAAAATCATGTGAGAAAATACATAAAAAAATACAAGAGAACGTTGTATATATTGTCATGTTATATATATATATATATATATATATATATAAAGTACATGGTCTCTTAAAATTATTAGATTATTTGACCTTTTATGACAGGCCAAGTTTAGTTTCGGTCATCAAATTTCACTAGGCTACTGTTCATGATTCAAACATCATGTTATTATGATATAATATGATATAATAATATATATTGAATTTAGGGCTGTCAGTCGATGAAAATTTGTAATCTAATAAATTACATGATGTGTCGATTAATTAATTGAATTAATCTAATGGTACTCTAAATAAGAAACTAAAATATCAAATGTCTTTGAATCATTCATTCATTGATTCGTTCAAACGGCTGATTCATTCAGGAATGAAGTAAACGGCTCACTTTATGAATAGGCTTCTGAATCATTGGATTCGTTCAAAACGAGGATTCATTCAGAAACTGAACACTGCTGTGTTGCTCGGAGACGCACAACAGTTCTGCTGTGGCGAAAACAGACAATATTGTTTTAAAAACTTTTTTACTTAACTGTTGTATAATAAAATCACATTGAAACTCGTGATATTCGGGACAAAATCAGCATTTGTGTAAATACTGCTCTCGCTGCTCGTGTGATATCCCTGATCATATACACATACAGGGCATTTTTGCCCCAATATCTTGAATTTTAAGGCATAACCGCATTTTTGGAGTTGTTGCCCTGCGTCATATTTCTCAACAGTCAATTATATGAAATGTAAGATGACGTACAGGTCTGGGGGCGGGGCTAGTGCGGTAGCTGCATTGAAATATTTTAGTCGCGTTATTTTTTCATAACTAATTAATTAAGTTAACGCGTTAAACTGACAGTCCTAATACTGACATACAGAGCCGATCCTCCCTATACGCAAAATACGCAAGCTGCGTAGGGCCCCCGAAACA
>NW_015632469.1:1300789-1301007 GCF_001515625.1 Sinocyclocheilus rhinocerous
ATATATATAATGATTTTTTGGAGTATATTTTTGGAGTATTTCAAACAATTAATTTTCTACTTCAACATTTCCCTTTTAATTCAGTGTGTTACTTGCCATTTTCTTTGAAATTTACTTTATGAGCAAAATATGCTCATTTTTTCATCAATAGATAGATAGATGATAGATAGATAGATAGATGATAGATAGATAGATAGATAGATAGATAGATGATAGAT
>NW_015632469.1:1301358-1302827 GCF_001515625.1 Sinocyclocheilus rhinocerous
TAGATGATAGATGATAGATATATAATAGATAGATAGATAGATAGATAGATAGATGATAGATAGATAGATAGATAGATAGATAGTAAACCCAAAGTGTGAGTTAGCATGAAAAATTATAATTATACAGTAATTGTGCAATAGAATAGAATAGAATAGAATAGAACCACATCACTCATTGTAGACCAAACTTGTGTAAGTGAAGGACAAGGTCATGTGAATTTTTTCAGATATTTGCGTAGCATGTTTTTTTTTGTCTTTAGACATACGAGGCTGTAATGAATGTGCTCTGGGTCATCAGTCTCCAAAGTGAAATCCTGTTTAGACAGTCAGAGCAATAGGATCTCTCAAAATCCAGCCAAATCCCCATTACACTCTTGGCACAGCAGACTACTTTACAAGATTAGATGCCTGATGCACACACAGCTCTTTTATCTCTTAACTGGCATTTACAAACACACTAGTCCCCTCTCCCTGATCACATATATAACACGTTTGATCTCGCACACGTTACACTGATGAGCTGGTGTCTTTGTTAAAAGAGAGAAGTCAGAAGTGTGGTTTATTCAGGAGGAGAGCGCGTTAATAAATCTGCTGCAGACGTTATGCTGCCATCTAGCGACACACGACTCAACTTCATTCACGTTTGATTTAGTTGCATAATTATTTAATACACACATGCTGTATTAATTTACAGTTTGTAAACGTGTTTCCCTGGAGATTATAAGCCAGAATGATTAGATTTGGCATTTCAGTAATATTCAGATGCATTGCTATATAACCTTCAAACTTAAAGGATTTGTAAAATCTAAAAAAGGCTTTGTCAGCATTGTTTGTCTTTTCTAGTTTGTAGATACTTCTCTCCAGGACATCATTGGCTCTTATTCTCTCAAGCCTGTATTCAGAGTCTCATGAAATGCATCATAAAGACCGCAGATATGTGACGTTTATACAGTGCATTTGTTTTCTTAATAAACTTATTTCACATGCACTAACCCTCGATGGCTCCTGAATGAAGGTTCTGCAGTCAACTTTGTCCTTGTTTTTAGGAAAAAAAACTTTTGTTGCAAACCGCTTGTGAAAAAGAAGCATGCTTCATTCTACTGAATGTGTACTTCAAATCGTAAAAGTGTATTTACAAATAAATAAATAAAAACGACACTTTCATGTTTCCTAACACACTTTTAGAAGTGCACTTTGTAACTTTAAAATACATTTAAATCATATGTTTAATAATCGTTTACACTTATTCTGATGTGTTGACTAAAGCACATGCAAAGTACTTGATTATAATTTGAAATGCATTATTTGATATTACATTTAAAGTTAATATATTTTAATGTACTAAATTGTATTTTAGATTTTTGTTATTATAAATACATTTTAATATTTCAAATTTCAATAGTATATATATATATATATTACCATAAAAACATATATATATATATATATATATATATATATACATATAG
>NW_015632469.1:1302837-1303035 GCF_001515625.1 Sinocyclocheilus rhinocerous
GTTTATATATTAAATATATTTATATATAATATAAATTATATGAATATAAATATATACATGTAAATATTTTCAAAATATATACTGTGTGTTTGTGTATTTATATATACAGAATAAATATACACAGGACACACACATATATTATGTAAACAAAAACTTTTATTCTGGATGCGATTAATCGCGATTAATCGTTTGAGAGCA
>NW_015632469.1:1303068-1338758 GCF_001515625.1 Sinocyclocheilus rhinocerous
TTTTTTTTTTGCATGAAACCATACAAAGAAAAATATTGAAATTATTTATGCTTATTTCATTGTTTACAGTTGTTTTGCATGTTGTGCATATTCAGAAAACGCTCGGCTGAGAAGAATGTGATGTGAATTCCAGCCTAATTGATTGATAAATCATGTCGTTTTCTGTAATGAGCACAAGATGTTTGAGGGAGCGGTGGTGTATAAATGCAGCAGTGCTCTACACAGACAGCAGACAGCATGCTGGCTCGCACACTGCTTCTGCTTCTGCTTCTGCTGCTGGAGGCGACGGTGACGGAGCTCTGGGCTCAGCCGTACCCCATCCCACCCACCTGTTACTCCAAAGTGCTGGCCATGGGGAAAGAGATCACCCAGGGAGCGGCCCAAATCAAAACAGACCACGACACTGTAAGTCCAACACACTGAGCTGAGGTGAGCACAACAACAAAACACTGATGCTTTACTGTCATGTGTTTTATGTTGCAGCACAGATGCACAGCGCACCTGCCCGATCTCTACATCGACGTGCACGTGAGTAACTACCTGCCAGTCATGCATTCAGCACTTAAGAGACAAAGCTTGCTTGCAGTGTGAAATAATGTTGAAATTCAAATTTCAGGCAAAAAAGGTAATGCATACTTTTAGGACCAATTATTTGCATTGTGGCATTGATTTTATGACTGCTGAGTACATTCCGGTCACCTCATTATTTGTCTGCTAAAAAAGATGTTGACTGCCTGGTATTGTCATTCGTGTTTTCTATGACAGAACGCTTGTGTAATGTCCAGTATGAACTCGTATCTGTCTCTGCTGGACGGTCTGAGAGAACGGAGATGTGCGTACACCAGGAAAGTGCAGAGTCTGCGTGCTGTGATCAGACAGCTCTATATCATCATGTCACAGAAATGTCACGGGGTAGGTCAATGCATGCATTTAAATGTTATTTATTTATTGTCTGTCAATAGGAACCAAGTTGAAACCTTTGCTTGTGCATGCTTTAATTGGGTGCCTGTTTCATTAAAGGGCTGTTTGTGTGTTTCAGGACTTGGTTTTTACTCGTGATAACTGCGAAGCATTACAGCACAGAGGATGAGAGGCTGAAATCACTTCAGACTTCGCTGGACTGAGTTTAGAGAATGATTGCACGAAGATCATAAAGAGCACATTACTCCTCATATGTTATATTAATTTTTTTTTTTTTCATGATTTCAATTTTTATCAACGCATGCTGGTTGGTTATGCCAAATGGACTTTGATTTAATGTACAGAATTTTTCAAATCTGAGCAATATTTCAAAAATAAATTCTTAAAAAAAAAATACTTTTAAAAACATAGAATATATGAATTTATGAACATTTTTGAATACCTTACTAGATAAAATAGATTTTACATAGGTGTATTTTTCACAGGCATATCAAATATTTCACTTACTAACTTTTTAAATGTTTATTGTTTTAAATATATATATTTTTTAACTCAACATATGCATTTTTTTGTGTAATATTGACGTGTTTTCTAATAAATAAGTGTACCACTAGATGGGGGTTGTGTTCAACAGTTGTTGTTTTTTTACTTTTAAACTTTTTCTGTGCGTCTCGACTAGATTAATAATATATATATATTAAATACAACCATTAAGATTCATTAAAATTCAGTACGATGGTTTGTTATTATAATTGCTTGCAGCTCATGTAGTTCTGACGCGTGTGTAGGCTTTAAAAACTACAAATCCCATGTGTGTGCAGCTGCGTGCAGTGGGCGTGGCTCCGAGTCTCTCACTCGCGACAGGTGAACACGGGTGCTTCAGTCGCCTCTGACAGCGGACGCTTGCTCGTGGATGGAGGGGAATACGTCTGTCACAGTTTGATGTGATTTTATTTCTTTAAATGATGAAGGTGTCTACTTGCGTGGAGTGTTGGACAGTTTAGTTAACTAATTTCATCGACTACATCATCTGTATTTTTAGCATTTGCTGTCTCTATTATTTAAAATGGCTTTTGCAAAATTCAGCAAGATCCTCCGACTTCCTACGATTGAAGTGAAGAAGAAAACCAAACAATATGAGCACGTTCATCGGGATGTAAATCCAAACGACATTTGGGAAATTATCGGGGAACTGGGCGATGGCGCTTTCGGAAAAGTTTATAAGGTGAGTTCGGATCTTAATAAACTTGTTGGACAGACAGCGAAACGAAACTACGACTTCTACCACGGCAAAGGAATAGGTCATGAATAATGGTTTATACTAATGACCTTAATTAATATTCATGAACCAAGCCTCTTCCAGATTCGCTGTCGCTTACAAGCCGCGGTCTTCCAGCCAATCAGTGAGGCCCGCTTGGTGAACGTCATTTGCGTAATTAATATTCATAGGCAAAGCCTTGAGCGTAGTAGGGTTTTAAAAAGTTTTAAGAATTGGCTACTACCTGTTTAGTTATGACAGTTAGCATTCATAACAAAAACATATAATATTTACAAATACAAAGAATCGTCTTCTTATTGACTCTGATGTACTCTAAATGTAATCTAAAACACACACACAACACAAAACAAATTATCATTAATGTTTTTTCTGTCTTAGAACTCATTTACATTTATAAAAAAGTGTATATATTTAAGATATAAAAAACCCTATGACCCGATCAAGAGATAACACTTGTGCACACTTGACTAAATGAATGCAGCTCAGTATTTCGTGTAGTAACATGCGTGCTGGTGATACGCATTGACTTGACATGATGTAAATCATCTTGACTAGCTGTTTAAATATACTAGGATGGATAACTGCGGTTAATGGCACTGAGATATCCTGACAGGTCACATGCGTTCAGCCCGGGGCCCTCAGGGGCCACTCAGAGTCACTGTGTAGGAAGATGCTGGAATGTGCTGCAGTTTCAGAGAGATGGAGAGGAACCCTGCTGTACGAAACGCTGAAATTGCCTTTTGTTGTGAACTATGGGGGCGTTTCGAATGCCCCGTGACATCCAGGGTCCTCAGGCTGACTGGGTTTAAATGCTGTACAACCTTAATAACCTCTACAGTAATACTGTAATGGGTCAAATCTCATGAAAACATGCCCTGGTCATTTCTCCCTCCAAAATGAAAAATAAATAAATAAATCCATACAAATAAAATTGCATAACTTAATTTTTGAGACCATAAAGTTTGTAAAAATATTATTTTAGCATGCATCTCTGAGCATTCTCAATATTGTAATCAACACATTTTTTTATTTTGACTTTGTTTGAAATTCTCTGAAAGAGTAAGCAACTCTCATTTATCTCTCTTTTTTAAAGTTTATTTATTTTTTATCAAGAATATTACCATCATTTCTAAATACATTTGCACAAACACTTAAAATTTAATTAAAAGTGTAATGCTGAAAACACAATATTTACTTATTTAAACAATATTTTGTTTTTATTTTTGCTCTGCCACAAAATAATTCCATAAGAAGTGATTGCAAGATATAATGTGTGGCCTGTTTACTCGGTTTGAAAATTTATTGCATTTGATTTGTGTTTTGATGTCTTTTAAAAATACACAAAACATATTTAGGCCTATTCATAAAGTTCAAATTGGGGTGAAAATATTTGCAAATATGTGAATTCCATGTGAAATCTGGCCATGATTCGACCCAATTCAATTCAGTTATATTTAAGATTTATATATTTGAATTGCATATCTTTTTTAATTTCGCAGTATTAAGATAAACTAATAAACTTAATGTGAGGCATATTTGTAAGTCATACAGTACAAACAGGTCAGATTTCCGCACTTAGGCATAGTTTATTATTAACTATTTGCATCTATTTAATTTAATGTAAACAATCATATTCAAAATGCATTTATTCAGATTGCTTATAATCTGTTCAATGTGAAAATAATGAAAATTATCCAAGCATGAACATGGCTAAAATATGTCCGGCTTTGCAACAAACAATATTCAGTTAGTTTTTAATGTATGGGATTGATGATAAATGTATACACCTGGTTGCTGTGTATTTAAAACCCATTCCGTTTATTACTACTATAACAGAAATTGTACATATTTCTTTGCTGTTTAGCTGACACATATGCGTCACATTAAGATTATAAACTGTGTAATCATTGCATAAATCATCAACAAAATAACTGAATTGAATTCAGTCAAATCATGCCCAGATTTCACATGCACCACATCATTTATTAAGGAATGCAAATATATACACCTCAAATATTTTCCAAATGTATTTATTTCTCATGGAGCTGGTTGCAGTTCAGTTGGATTGTCTCTCTCTCTGACGGTGTTTTGTCCTCTTGTTAGTTAATGCTGGGTAACTCTTTGATTGTTAATTATTGATGGAGAACACATGAAAGCACACGGCTGCAGTGTGTGACGATGATCATGTAGTGCTTGTGAAGTTTGCTTGAGCTCGGCTAATCACCAGCGTTCAGAACGATAAGAGCGTCTTCGCTGTGGGTGGAGATCAACATATTCTGCATATTAGATCCACAGCATTAGGATCTGGTTTAGGCCTCATTGTTTCAGTCCATCATTATTTGTAGCTTTGCAATTGCCACCCAGTTCATTGAAACCATTTAAGCCATTGATTGAACTTTAAGACAGAGAGATAATCAAGTATTTGTGTTTGTCATGCTATTCTTGACAAACGGTTTTGTTTGGTCATTCAGTTTTATCAAAGTGGCACTATTCATCATAATAAACTCCAAGTCCAAGGCTTAACTTTTGTTTAAAGCTAATGTTGTTTTAGGCACAAGGTTACTAACTAACTTAATAACTTTAAACTCACCCAACAGTATTTCTTTACTTGAGTTAGAGCTTTTTTAAATATAGATTTTGGCCAGTTATGCTACATAACGTTTTTTTTTTAATACTAATTTTCTGTAACATTCCTTTTTAGGAGTATGTTTTAGAAGAATTACTATTTCAGTCTTTTTACTTAAATATTTCAAGTTGGACTCAATTACTAGCCATTTCTTTGTAATTATTTGTGACCCTGGAGCACAAAAGCAGTCATAAGTCGCTGGGGTATATTTGTAGCAATAGCCAACAATACATTGTATGGGTCAAAATTATCCATTTTTCTTTTATGCCAAAAATCATTAGGATATTAAGTAAAGATCATGTTCCTTGAAGATATTTTGTAAATGTCCTACCGTAAATATATCAAAACTTAATTTTTGATTAGTAATATGCATTGCTAAGAACTTCATTTGGACAACTTTAAAGATGATTTTGATCAATTGATCTTTTCTTTATTTAAAGTTTGTGGAGTTATGACATGTTTTGCTGTCATCATTCATAAAGCCACACATGGATCCATTGTTATGAGTGTTGCCATAATAACACATCGTTTCCAAGAATGAGTTATCATTTCATAATTATGGTAATTCTGACACAATCTGATGACTAGTTGACTTGTGTAAGCCCTACCTGCTAATAAAACCGGCTTTTGGAATAACGAAATGGAAAAACACAATAAAAGTAAGATTTATCTGCTGAAAGATAGCTGCTTTCCTGAAGGTGTGCTCGCACTAGATGTAAACAGAGGTGTATTCTTTTTATGGATGTGATGAAATAGCCATTACACTGGGTTGAAAGTACACGATCCTGCTGTTATTGAGGGTTTAAGGTGGCCCTGCAGGATATTTAGCTTGACCTCTGCTCGATCTCCTTGAGCAGGTGCTGTAATCCTCTCAATGGAAATGTAAGTGGATTTCAGGCTTTATTTATGGTTATGCTTCTATGAGGCTAGGAGTGTTTTTGATATATGTCAGCTGTACTGTACTGTACAAACACTAGTGATGTTCAGATCTTCAGTCTCTCTCCCGTCTGTTTGTCCAACCAGTGACAGACGATCAGAGAACAACCAGAAAACTAGCTGGTCAAATACTTGATACTAAAATGGCCAAATACTTGATTTTTTAAAAATATATCCATTCTTTACTGACCTCATTTAAAAAAAAATTCCTTTACAAATGGCATCATGTATCTTAATATTGCCCGCATTCATCTTTTGGCCATGTGTTTTTTAGTCACAGAGTGTGCGATATTGACAAATCTATTTTTTCGATAATGATAACTAAACGATATTTTGCTGAGTGTGTTTTGCTGATACTTTGCCTGGTTAAGGTCTGCCATGGATAAATAAATTAAAGCAATAAGCCCCAAGAAGCCGTGGTTTACAGTGAATTTATAACAGCTAAGGGGCGTTGTTAGGTATGACGCGAAGCAAAGTTATATCCATATACGTAGTAAGGTTTCACAAAATAAAACGGAGCAAATAAAGTGTAATGATGTTAATAAAAACAGTATTCTTCCACCAAACAATGTAGTTCCTCAGAATCAGTTGTGGTTGCAACAAAGTGGTTGCCGAGCAACACACAAACGCAAACAAAGGTGTATGTTACTTTGTAGAGTAAACAGCTTAGAACGCGGCTCAGCCAATCAGAATCAAGGACCGGAACTCTCCGTTTTATAAATGACATTAAAACCTTAATGAGTGATTCATTGAATCATTCATTCAAACAGTTCATTCAAACCAGCTGATTCATTTAGAAACGAAGCAAGTGACTGTCTTTATGAATGGATCATTGAATCATTGACTCCAATGATTTGTTCAAAAGCAGATCATTCACCGCTGTGCTGCTCTGAGATGCACAGATGCTCTGCTCCGGCTTTGTTTGGAACCATTTTCATTAGCCAAGAAGAAAAAAATAACACCGTATTGTGTCTAAAATGTAACTCACTCAACATTAACTTTTTGTTTGCTGAATTGTATAAAATCAATACAACTTTTGCGATTGTGCTGATATTCAGGAAAACATCACTTTTGCTTGTGTGGCATATCTTATAAATATAAAAAACTAAATCCATACAGAGATGTTTTTTGCTTTATAGAAACATTCAAACGTAATTCTAATAGGTTTCATCAGGCAGTCAATGCTTATGGTCTCTGACTGTTTGTTTTTTGAGTGACGTACTCCATAATGTTTCTTTTCCCGTTGTTTCATTGAACGGAGGTTAAGACAGACGTAAGTTAGTCGTGTTTACTAGGTCAAGCATCACATCAGCGTGTGATTCATTTGCACAGTTTGACTCCTCCGCATGACCCTAGCAACCACACAAACACCCAAGCAACCGCATAGCAATGTCATGGCAACCACTGACAATACACTAACGTTGTTTTAAAAAATTTTCCCCCCTATTTTGTATAAAACTAAATTAGTCCTCTCAACCTGTTCTACTTTCATTCTCTTCTGTGTTACATTTTATCACAGTTAAACGTATACAAGCCTTACTGTCTGTTAGTTGTGCCAAATCATGTCTGCTTTAAGTTGATTTTTTATGACAAAAGCTGAAGTCTTGTTTTTGAGTGGTTTGGCAACACAGTTTCCTCTAAAAACATCTAACCACAATGACCGACACCACCTCGATTAATGCTGTGTACTAACACATGTTTCTCAAATCTCACACGTGAAGACTGCTTCTGTTTGACTATATACCTTTATTTAGTTATTTATAGTTTACATTGGAAATGCATAAAAAATTCTGAAAATATGGGTTGCTTGGGCTGAAATGTCAGTGTAAAAAAATTAGTAATATCTGGAAAAAAGGTAACAAAGCTGCTTCGCTGCTCATCAGTATTTGAAAAATTGAATCAAAAGGTCTTTAGGTCTTTGGTGTGACAAAAATGCAAAAAAAAATTTAATAAATAAGGTAATTACATTTTTATGACAAAGCTAGGTTTGTTCATGGGTCAAAGATGTTAAGTTGTCCTCATCAAAAGAAATGTACAAAAGTGATTTTATGTCCATAGAAAGCACATTAAATGTAAGTAAAGTGTCTACTTTTAAGGTTTCAAATTAGTTTTTGGAGAATAAAATGTCAAAATTTGGTTGAAGTAATGTTTCATTGTCATTCAGTGTAACACGATATTTATGTAAAAATTCAAACAACATGCTTATTCTGACGTGTACATATTAAAATATATAAAAGAATAAGGGAGCATATAAAATTTTATTGGGTTTTAAATGAGTAAAAAAAATATTACTGACAAATGGGCGAAACCTAGGATAGTGGCACATTTAAAAATTGTAAAATTACAACTAGTTAGTATTTGGGGTGAAAGTAATTAGTCTTTTAATATGTCATAAACTGAACAATTACATTAAACAGAAAACTTTTTAATTTAAAAAAAAAAAATTGGGGGAAAAATAACAATTTAAAGCAGTATTGTTTTTAATGCTTAAACCCTTTTTCGTCTTTGACCCTCATGTTTTAAAATATTGTGGTTTGACTCCTCAAAAAATGGATAACTATTATAAATGAAATATACATTATATTTGTAATTTATAACTATGAAATAATGTTTTTTTTAATTTGTAAAAAAATTACATTGAGACATTTTTTTAACTTTTGAAAATGATGAATACAATTATTTATTATTATTATTATAGATATGTGCACCCACACGCACATTTATTCAAGAAAGTAAAAAAATAAAATAAAATATGTGATTACTTTTTACTTGATGGTTACATCTCTTTTTAAGATTCATTAAACTGAGACGTTTGGTATAAACGTTTTTCAAAAACATTAAACCAAAATAAAATAGAAGAATACAGATAAAATACATATAAAACATGGAATCTTAGAAAAGTACAACCAAAAGAACTTGACACATTATTTTAAAGTATTTTTTTTTTATTACCTGTATCATTAACACTCTTACTTGCATTGATTTATTGATGCATGTTATTAAAAAAAAATACATCAAAATATTAAATTACTTTCCTATTTTTTTCCCCAATCCTTTCCATTCAAACACCCATCAAACCTTTATCAATGTGCAGTAAAACAGCAGTAATGCTCATTATTTGAGCTCTAACGGAGAACTAAAGCTGAATCGCAGAGGCCTGGTGAAATAACCGCACCGAAGGGACGAGCATGAAACGGGAATATCAGCGGGATGTAATCATGTGAATCACACTGACTTTGTTTTGATGCGAAGCTGCTTTGTGTTTCAGGCCCAGAATAAAGAAACCGGTGCACTAGCTGCAGCCAAAGTCATCGAAACCAAAAGTGAAGAGGAGCTGGAGGACTACATGGTGGAGATCGACATCTTAGCGTCCTGCAACCATCAGTACATCGTCAAACTGCTCGATGCCTTCTTCTACGACAACAATCTGTCGGTAAGATGGTTAAACGGAGCAAACTGAGCTTTCGTGAACACTACAAGGTGTGACATAGTTTCTGAATTGCTCAGCGAGTTTAAATTAATCATCTTTGGAGACGTCATACACACACACCCTCATCGGGTCATTCAGTGTTAACTCAACCAGTGAAAGAAATACATAAATGAAGAAGAAAGCCGAAATATTAAATGTCATGGATGAATATTTACGGAGTTATTCATCTGACTTTAGAAGGATGGCAGCATCATCATTTTTACACAGAGATTTATAGGTTTATTATTAAAATCTAAAATGATATTAAGATATATTTAATACTTCTTGAGTTACAGACATGCAAACTTTGGAAAAAAACAGTCTTAAAGTGCTTTTTCCTCATTTCTTGAACTGTCACCATTAACATATAATGCAACAAAGGTGGCTAAAGTCAACAGATTTTACTAATAGACCCAATATTTGTGTTAAAATAACATAATGATGCTGCCGTCTTTCTGAAGTCATTTTTACCCTCCTGTGAAAATTGTCATTTTGACACCCCTCTACAAAATAGTGCATTACTTAGTAGATATACATCCATGATTAAAAAAAATTAAGGTAACACTTTAGAATAGGGAACACTTATTCACTATTAACTACAACTTTTCCCTCAATAAAGTCCTAATTTGCTGCTTATTAATAGTTAGTAAGGTAGTTGTTAAGTTTAGGTATTGGGTAGAATTAGGGATGTAGAATAAAGCATTAATATGTGCTTAATTAGTACTAATAAATGGCTAATATTCTAGTAATATGCATGCTAATAAGCAACTAAGAGACCCTAAAATAAAGTGTTACCAAATTTAATATTTTGGCTTTCATCTGCATTTATGTTTGTCTTTCTTCATAAAAAAAAAAGTTTCTGAATTTGGGTGTTTTTGCCAGAGAATGTGTTTTAACCTTTCCTCGACCTGACCGATAATTTGCAGGTTTGACAGCTTTCCAAATAAGAGCACACAAACTTCCTTCTAGCATCAAATATTAAGCTCTACATTAACCATATTGTACATGCATAGTGTGTATCGTTTGTCGAAAATTGAATGCGGTCGGTTGGCTTATAAAATTCTGTTGTTACTCTTATTAATAACTGAACGGTGCATGAATGTAACCATATTTACCTGATTTCTGATGTGTGTCTGATGAAGACTTCCTTTTCAACAAACCTCAAATACTAAACATTGGGATGCAGTGCTGGGTAGTAACTAATTACATGTAATCTGGATTACGTAATCAGATTGCAAAAAAAAAAAGTACTTGGAATTAGATTATATTTAGTGCTGTCAAACGATTAATCGCGATAAATAAACAAAAAATAAACGTTTTTGTTTGCATAATATATGTGTGTGTGCTGTGTATATTTATTATGTATACACGTGCATGTATACATTTAAGAAAAATATGTTATCTTAATATATTTATATATACGAATATAAATATATAAATGTATATGCATGTAAATATTTCCAAAATATATGCTGTATGTGTGTGTATTTATATATACATAATAAATATACACGCGCACACACACACACATATATAAACAAAAACTTTTATTTTGGATGCGATTAATCGCGATTAATCGTTTGACAGCACTAATTATATTACATTTTAAAATACTTGTAATCAGATTACAGTTACTTTTTTGTTGATTACATGATTACATATTGTTCAAACAATTTAATTTTTTTCTAAAATAACCTACTGCTTACTGCTTCTATACATTCATAAAGTCTTCCAGTTTTGTGGACATTGACACGAAGACCCGTCACTAGTCAGATGACTTAATTACACAGAAAATTGAGACACCGCACGGCATTTGACCACTGGATTTACTGAAATCATTGCCATTTTAAGAAGTGTTTTCTCAACATTTCAACATTCCATCAACTACTAACAAACACATTAATTAGAATTTTCACTCAGTAGGTTATTTAACCATGTATTACTTTGCCTTTGGAAGGCTTTTGTCTTTCAAACACATTAAAATGCACAAATTCACATTATTTAGTAGGGATTCCCAACTTTTTGTCAGCCGAACCTCTTTCACCTTATATATTTACTTTAAGGTTGATTTTAAGGTAATCAATTCATAATTAATGAACACATTTGCATGTCAATGATTCTCTGACATTGGTTAATAGTCACATGACATGCAGGTAAACAAGTAAAATATTTCATCTTTTTTTTAGTAAGTGTTTTATTTTGATTGTTGTTCTTTTAAAAGTATTTATTTTAATTTAAAATTATGATTTAATTAATTATTCGTTTTTTCATTAAACTCTCAAACCCCCTGCAGGCCCTTCGTAAACCCCAGTTTGGGAAATCTTGACATAATATAATGTGTAATGTTGTTAATAACAACGAATGAAATGTATCTTCTTTCTCTTTGTATTTTTATATCAATATAGTACAAGATTATTCTGACCTAAATTAATGTGATAAACGAGGTAGGTCAAAAGTAATCTAAAAGTAATCAAAAAGTAGTCTGATTATATTACTTAAAATGTGTAATAGATTACGGTACTAATCGTACTGAAATCGGAAATGGACTACAATTAGTAAGTAATCTACCCAGCGCCGTTGGTCCATAACTGGGCTGTGGACATGAATGAAACCCCAGATTTTATTTTATTTTATTATTTTGTAAAAAAAAAATTTTTTACATTTAAAAAAAAAAAAAAAATATTTTTTTTTGTTTTATTATTTTATTTTATTTTATTTAATTTTTTGCAAGGAGAATCCCATTGAGACTTCACAGTCTCTTCTTCCAGGGAGACCTCGTCAAGACGGCAGCACATAAAGTTGCACACAAAACCAACTACAAAACAAAATACTCGTACAAAACAATTGATAAAAGTAAGATCAAGCGAAACATGTACAAGACTCCTTTAAAACAGTTTGCAAAAGCCATTTAAAAGTACCCAGGGATGGCAATGATTCTAATTTAATTAGATAAGGGCATAAAAGGAAAAAGCACATTTTCCAAATTCCGAAACTTTTAAACGAATGAACGATTGAGATCGAATACAGTAACTATTTATGTAAAGAATTAGGAGATTTGAAATATAAGAAGGCAACTTACCTAAAAGTGCCTTAACAGTAAACATATACATGTGCAATTTCCTCCTATGATGTAAAGACCATGCCAATGATTCGTAAAGTATACAATGATGGGTACGTGAATCTGCACCATAAACAAAGCGTAACGCTGCATGATAGACAGAGTCCAGTTTCCTTAATATAGATGAAGATGCAGCATATATACTAGGTCACCATAATCAATTACAGATAAAAAAAAGTACTCTCCACTAGTTCGTTCTTGCCTCATAAGGAAAGCAGTTTTTTAAACGATAAAAGAACCCCGATTTTGGTTTAAGCTTCTTCAGCAGATTATCAATGTGTAAAAGCCAATGGAAAATCCTATTAGGTAACTTCCAGGTTGGTCTACAAAAAATATGTCATAACCGCAGTGCTCTGCTGATTTATACATTGCTTTTAAGCTGCAAATGTTTGATCGGTTAGTAATAGAGCTGTAATAGAAAAGTTTATAATTAGCGTTGACGCATGTCAAATTTGCATTTTCTCATACTATAGCAAGAGGTGTGTTCTGCGATCATCAGCAGACGCCTGGCATAGCTGTCTGAGCAATCCTTCACTGTCACAGACGAACATATCTGGGTGTGGACGAGGCGTCTGGTCGTAAAATCTCTCTCTCGATGAACTGCATTCAGATGGGAATGTTTGTGGGGTTTTGTGAAAGGAAATAGCTGCACACTTGTTGTCAAACATAACGAGCACTTGTTCTTTTTAACTTGAGTGTGTCAAGTTGACTTCACCGTTTCTGGTGATGCAGATGCTCAGATCTCAAGCATTTGGTTTGTTTACATGTCATTTCACCGAACTATTATATATGTGTAATGTTTGATTTGATTCGAAACTGGTAGACCTTTTTGGCAAAATGTTGCTCATTTACAAATAAATATATTTTTGGCAATTTTTCCTAGCCATAATATGCAAAACAGAAAAAACGGCCTATCAAAATATGTAAACCAAGAGTTTTTTTTTTTTTTTTTGTGGTGTTGGCTGTTATTTATTTATTTATTTAGAAAGTTTAATAGTTTTTATAATAAAAAAAAATTAACTCCTCTTAATCTGAAGTGTATAATATTTTAGTGTCACCAAACAGAATGGCAAAAACAATGACTATCGGTCCGGCCCTGTGTGCTTTCCAATCAATGTGTAAATTATAGGATGTTTTTTCCACAGGGAACAGGACTGGTGAGGGTACAGTAGCCACAGTGAAGGATACAGTAAGGGCATTTAGTCCATTAATCATGACGCTGCAGACATTTACATGCTGTTGGCCGTCTATGAAAAAAAATCCACACTGAAGGGAGCATTGACAAGTGTCCTTAGAAAAATAATTACTTTCTGTGCCTGGTAACAATCGGCGAGTTTTTCCTTTCATTCCTATGACAAAATAATACAGAACAGACTTGAATTACTTGCTTGTTGATAAAAACTGAATGGCAAATTTCAGGCATAATCTTTTGTCTGCTCAGACTAAGACAAATCAATCGGAACACAACTCAGGTTGTGGTAATCACAGCTGAAGAACTGAAAAGCAATTATACCCGCTAATTACCATTAGAAGAGCTCACTTAAAGGAATGATGTTTCAAAACAACCCATGTGAAAGAACACAGCAGACTTGATGGGGCTTCTTTATCTCTTAAGCATTTAGTTCTACCATTCTTCAAAGTGTCTGCCTCAGCATAGAAGAGCAGTGTGGGACTGAGTTTGGTTTTATTGCTGATGTTAAAGGGATCGTTCAGCCAAAAATGAAATTTGTGTCATCATTTATTTACCCTAAGGTCGTTCCAAACCTATATGATTTCATTTCCTCCATGGAAATGATGGGATAAGAAGGGGAGAATGATATAAAATAAAAGGATATTTTCCACCAATGTATTCTTTTATTATTCTCTTTTATATATATATATATATATATATATATATATATAATGTATGTGGTCTGTCTGAATACTTGATTCTGATTGGCTGCTTTAATTGATGCACACAAACAAACACGCACACACACAGAGAAACATCCAGGAGCACAGGACCTTGTCAACTTCGGTAGTGAATCGATGCATTATATTTCTCAGCAACGAGCGGGTAAAGTAGTAACTAAACTCACAGCGTCATTGTTTGTTGAGAGAGATGCACAGCTTCAGGTAATTCACAGTCTGCTTTGCGTCGGGTGGTTCTTTGCCGCCACGTCGTGCAATAAAATCGTTTTATGCACAGCTAGCTAACTCTTCTGTCGCTCCTAAGAGCCAATTAAACAGCCGGATGAAGGATGTGAGCTCAAGACTGCTGTCTCTCCTCCATCTGTGCGCTCACCGACAACATAATCTTCTGTAATCCTCTTTTATCACCATCACACACTGTCTGCTTCAGTTCAGTGTGCCTCGACATTATCAGAAATGAATGTTGAGTCTAGTATCTCAGCAAAGGTCAACAATCGGATGTTTTTACTGACTAGTGCTATTTGAAGACATTACGTACCGTGAAGAACATTAAATGGCTATAATCTGAACTTCAGTGAATGTTACTCAAGGTTTTGACCCCTGCTGAAAAAAAAAAATAAAATAGACACCATCACAAAATTTATAATGGTTTTACTGGTTATAATGGAACTTGTATTGGTTTTAATGGAAACTGTAATGGACCCTGTGGGTCTCTACTGGTAACTGGTCACTTTCTATTGGTGGCTTATGTCCCAAAGCACACTACAGAAAACCATTTTTTAATAGTTAAAAGTTGATGGTTTTTAATGTTTGTAGTGGAAACCATTACAATTTTCTGTGATGGTTCTATAGTTTTTTACAGCAGGGACAACAAAGAAGCATAATAGTGTTGAACACATACATTATTATTTACTACATGCTGTTTCACATGCTATTAAAATAGTAGGCAGCTGGCTGTAAAGTTTCCATTCCAGGTCAACATGCTACATCCAAATCTTTTATTTTAAAGCGTCAAGGAAAATCCATGATCGCGATCGTGGCTCATCTCTCTACAGGCTCTTGGATAAAGTCCTTTAGCCATCTGTTGCGTCTAAATGTAAGCGTGGAGCTCTGTGACAGTGAGGGGAAAGTGATAATCATCATAATTAATTATTCAGCAGGTTGAATAAGGTTCAGGGCACATGTCCGGAATCAGTCGAGTTATACAGTCTTTATTGCCTCTGGCAGCTGTTAACAGTGTTGTGGAATTGTCTCATTAAACCCTCAGTCGTTTCTGTTTGTTTATCCTCTTGTTGCGTTTGTCTGAGATATGTGTGTAGGCGCTCGAGGAATCTCTCCTGTGTGTGTGTGTGTGTGTGTGTGTGTGTGTGGTGTGTGTGTTTGCTCAAACTCTCACAGTCTGACTTTGTTCATGTGGTCTGACTGGTTATTCTGCCCTTCTGTGCCTGCGGGCATCGGTGTGTCATTTGGAAGATTCCACACATTTCAGAAAGCAAGCAACTGATGTAGATGTAGATGCCAGTGACTAGTTTCTCCAGTTTGTATTACGTCGACAGGTGATACTGAAATTAAAGGACATTTTATTTTATTTTATTTTACTTTTTTATTTTTATTTATTTTTTTATTTAATTTTTTTAAATATATATATTTTTTATAATTAATTAATTTATAATTTTTTTATTTATTATAAAATAAATTTTTTTTTATTTTTTTTATTATTTCATACAAGCAATTACTTAAATACACCTTTTCGATGATTGAATATCTAAATTTAAGTTGGTTTTGAAATGTTAAAGTGAAAAAAAATCATTATACCCCATATGGCACAAAAAGTATACTATTACAGATATTTTGTAATATATTTCAAAATAGACGAAAATGATCAAAATATATTGCTAATATAGATTTTAAAATATATCTGCATGACTATATTTTAAAGAAGTTTTAGATACTTGCATCTCCTCATATATGTTTGGGACTTTTTAAATATATTTTCAATTTAAATATATTTATGTTGTCCAAAATTAATTTGAATGTTTGAAATGTATATTCTTGCCCCTTGAAGTACATTTGGCATTTAAAGGTTTAAACGGATTTTATTTTCAATTTGAAAAATATCTTCCACTAAGCCATGCTGTTTAACACATAATTTGTCATTTATCTGAAATATACAGTATTTTTGACCTATACAGTAAAAAAAAAATTACCATTGTTTGAAATTTACACATTTGGAAACTTTATTACTATTATTATAAAATAATTTTAAAATACTGATTTAAGATATGAACATTGACATGAATTCAAAGTCCCCCCCTCAAAACCAACATGAATACACATTGCTTTTCCCTTTTTCATGCTTATTTGTCATTGACCCACAAATCATCAAATCTTAAATCTTTTAGTTCTGTGATATCTAGTCACTGTATTTTCTCTAGTATCTTCAGGATCTTGTCATAATAGCTCTTCCTGTACATTCTCTCTGCAAACACAGTTATGTGTGTATTGTTTGAAAAACACCTGGATTATCCGTCAGGCCAGTGACTCATTGGACGATGTTGGCTCAGTAATGAATATGCTGAAAGGGAGTCTTTTCTCTAGTACACAGTAGACGTGGCTATATTTGCTGTCATTCAGCATTCATTAATCTATCCACCCGTTTTCCAAACAGCTTGTCCTATGTAGGGCAACGGGGATGCTGGAGACTAACCCAGCGTCTCAGGCCATAGGAAACACCCTGTATGGATCATACAACAATTATATAATAGTACGATCATGACACAGGCAAACTTGTTCAGTGACGTCAGCCTCATAATCTGCTGTTGTTTAGGGCGAGCACAGATTCATGTCTCTAAGAAGGAAAGCATTACTGTTATTAAAACTTCATTCTTGGGGTTGAACCCTGAGCCAGGTCCCAGTCCATATCTAGAGACCAGTATATCCTAGAGACTTGTATATTTTAATCTTAGCACGTTTTTAAGGCCAGTTAGAGTGTGATTTTTGCGTGCATGTGTAAAGTTTTGCATGAAGCTTATTGATGAATCATGACTTGCTTGTGAAAATGTATGCAGATTTTGTGCGTGTGAGCAGTTAGTGAATGAAACCCAATGTCACTTTATCCAGAAACCAGAGGCCAATTAATAACCACATAACAACCAACAAAAACACCCAAACTAACACGCCTAGCAACGACCTAGCAACCAACCACACAGTGAATGTAAATGAATTAATAAATAATAGTACGATGTCCCTCATGCATTTGTTTGCATGTCTGTCTGAGTGTGTAAATACAGTCAAACCAAAAATTATTCAGACACCAGATATAATTTTTGATATATATATTTTTTTTTACTAGTGGGCGCAGGACACTATAGTTCATTTATGTAAGTGAGGATAGCAAAATAAAGTGAACTGTGACATATTGTACCCAAAAATTCTTCATACAGTGGACTTCCAGTAAAACTGATAAACATTTGTGACCAAAAATTATTCAGACACTCTGACCTGAGCATGTTTTGCTGAAGTGTTTTTCTTTAATTGCTAATGCAACCATTTTACACCACGGACTGAACAAAATTAAGCATTGCTTGGTAACTGGTTGACCTAGATTGATATTATTTAATTGTGTACTTATTTAACAGCTGAATAATTTTTGGTTGATTATAATCCATTACATACATTTCTATCAAAGTTATTTGACATTATCAAAATGATTTTGTTCTGACACAGTTTAACTCTGAGTTCTTGTAATATTTTATGACCATTTTCTAAACTGTAGCGAATAAACTGTGATAATGTGAGACATGTTGGAAGGTGTCTGAATAAGTTTTGGTTTGACTGTATACGTGAAGGGATTCAGGAGTGAAGTTGCTGACCATCATAGAAAACAGCAGTTTTATTGGATTGTACATTGGTTTGTTGGATTGATGCCATGTCTCTTTGCTTTGGTATGTGGTTTATGTATCTTGGAGGCAGTCATGAAACTGTGTCACTGTGTAATCGCCTCCATCACTAAATATACAGACACTTGTGTTTACCAGTCCACAGGGATCGAGACATGAGGGTGGTGGGCTTTGCTTTGATGGGACAGTATTTCCATGAACAAATAGTTTTGAGTACTTTTGCAGTTTTGGCTCAGGATCTTCAAGACATTACAAACTCTGCTGTTCTACTTAAACATTGAAGAATCTCTCTAACTATGTACATTCCTAAAGGAGTAGTCCAGCCAAAAATGAAGATTATGTTGTCATTAATCATGTTGTTCCAAACTCGTATGAATTTGAAGAATGACAGTGACAAATTAGGCCTCTTCCACATACATTATAATCAAATGACTCCAGAAGAGTTTAAATATATAGCACAAAAGTCATATGGACTAGTTTAATGATGCGTTTATTGTGCCGCCTTGTATTTTTTCATTCATTCATTTTATATAGTATGTGTTTTGGAACGACATGTGATTACATAGTGACTAGGGATGGGCATTTTTCAAAAATATTGTATTCGAATATTTGGGCTCATAAAAAACGAATATTCAAATATTTGTTCATTTAAATCACTTTTAATGAGAAGGATGTTTTTTTTTTTTTTTTATCAAGTTTTTGTCACCATTTCTAAACAAGCTTATGATTAGACATTATACACAACATTCTTACACAACACTACGCTATATCTCAGGGTATTCTTTGAAAACATGTGTAAACAAAAAATATATATAAAGAACAAAAGCATTAAAGCTCAAGCAGAGCAAACGAAAAAATAAAGCAGACCATGCCAATTACAGTACAGAACGTACTTACATTGGAGTCGGCCTGGGTTTATCATGTTTATATTGTTTCACATGTTAATGTTGGGAAAAACAATAATATCCACATGCTTAAGGTTGGCACCTCAGTCTGATAACAATAAGAACGTGCGCCGACACAAACGTTCCAGAGACACAAAGATAACTCTGTGCTAAGCAAAGTTTCTTTTAGTGCTTTGTGTTTTCTTTTCTTAAACCACTCTCCCTCGAGGAAACGTAGGTAGGAAGCATACATATGTATGTCCAACCCGATCTCATGAATGTGCGTCTCAATAGCATGAGTTTGTTTCGATTTGGTGTGCTATTTATATACAAAAATTAACTTTGGCATGCATATGATATAGGGCTGTGCAAATAATCGAATGCGATTGTCATGCACATCTCGTCAGTAAAGCCGGTTCTGTGATTAGTAGTAAATCTCCATCACGTGCTTTCAGATTGAGCAGCATTTACTACACAGAGCCACAGTTAACTGACAAGCTACGCAATATCGCGTTCATAATCGCAGGTGATTCATCGATTCATTCAAATAGTGTTTGTATTTTATTACAGATCGAATATTAAAATATTTGATTATTTGTGCACACCTCTTATAGTGACCTTTAAAGGGGTCATCGGATGCCCATTGTCCACAGTTTGATATGATTCTTTAGGGTCTTAATGAAAAGTCTGTAACATAGTTTGGTTAAAATTTCTGAATGTAGTGTAAAACAACACCCTTTTTAGCCTGTCAAAAACAGCTCTGTTCACAGCAAGCCGCTTTGTTGCATGCCGCTTTAAATGCAAATGAGCTCTGCTGACCCCGCCCCTCTCTTCCGAGCCACTCTCTGAGAGACGGTAAACTTTAGCCGCATTCATCGTGAAACTTGCTAACTAGCACATTATTAGGAAAGGCGATTTCCAAAGATTCATAAATAAAAACCTTATACTCACTTCTTCTGTAGGTGAAGCTGGATCACGAATTTTTCGCGTGAACATAGACGCATTTAGGTAGATCGGGGGCGCATTCCCTTAAGAAACAAATGTAATCCACTGCGTCTTCAGCGGCTCAGATGTCGGGAGTAAATGACGACTGCTATGTTCATTATAACATCCAACAACAGAAAACCTCAATCGCTTAGGAGCCATTCTTGTCTACGACTGTAAATTCCTCTTACTTCTTGTGTATTTGTATAGACATTTTAAAGGAACCTTCTGGAACTGTTTGGAGAACTTGCAAATTCATATCAGTGACAGCCAAATTACAGTATGTGAAGATCTTGGTCCGTTATTGTTTTGGCTGGCGATGTAAGGTGTAGGTTTTCTTGGTTCACGTTAAACAGGTAGGCAGTTATCCCATTCATCTGGAGAGAGCATTGAGAAAATGCTGTGAAATTGTCTAATGACTCAGGAATTTGCTTTGATTGCGAAAACAAAATGATTTAAGGTGGTTATCATTTGCAACACATGGCAAGGCTTTTTGTATGTTGAACTTATCAAGTTAAGATTAATCAACAGCTTTGACACACATATTAGAGATATTGTGTATCTTTGTCATTTGAACGTGATGACATTGTTAGTCATGTCATAGCATTCCCGTTTTTATGATATAAGAGTTTATGATACTGAATTATTATTGGGCCTAACTTACTGCATATATTTTGCTAGAGGCAGGTTCATATTATTTATTTTTTAATTCAGCTAAAAAATCCTCCATGTTTAAAAAAAAATATGTTTGATCGATATAATTAACTTATTTAAATGGAATTTGTCTTGTTTTTATGTGGTAAGTATCTATCTTTAATAGGGATGCACAATATTATTGTGATATCGGAATCGGCCGATAATGGCTTAAAATGTAAACATTGGCATGTGTCCGATATGTACAATTATGCCGATAAGTCTTTCCGATAAGACGAATAACTCGTATGTGCTCAGGGTGTGCTAGCAATAACATCAAGTCAGCATTGTGGTCATTCTTGAAGCGAATTTTTGCCTGAATGGTGATTAGATTCACTGTTTTGATCACTGCTTTTAAACTGAGAATGCATGAACACAATGACGCATCCGCTGCGCAATAGATTCAACAGTCACTAGCGCATGCAGCGGCGGCCTAATGCCCGTCAGGTAAAGAGTTTTAATTCCCTAGGGGCCGCTGTTGGCCTACTTGTAATAAAATGATAGTAAAATACACAAATAACATTAAGATTGTATTTCTGATTAAATAAAGCAGTAACCGATGTCGTAAAATCATGAGTATGTTTTGATTTAAAGGTCAGACGATATAGCTTGCATGAATAAAAATCACAAACATGACACTTGTTAATTAAATAATTTTATACAGATTTGTTTATTAATGTATTAATGTTAATGTTTTTTTCTTTTTTTCAAACAGATTATGAGCTCTGAAAGATTTTCAGAATGTTTACAACTCTTTTCTTTAGACCATATACAAATGTTAAATCTTTAAATAAACTGTTAAGGTTACCACCACTGCGTCTCTCTGAAAAAAAAAAGTGATTGATTTATAGTATTTTCAAAGCTTTCAATGCACTCTCATTATAAAAGAAATTCATTATTGTTTTTTAAAATTCTAACAAATAAGTTTTTGTTAAAAACGAATCAAAATTAAAAATAATTTGTTTAGAATCTCTGCACAGGAGAGACTTGGTGTTGTTTCCAAAAAAAGGAAATATATTGGTATCGGTATAGGTATCGGTATCGGCAAAAATGAGTTGAAAAATATCTGGATATCGGCAAAAAAACAATATCGTGCATCCCTAATCTTTAATCTTTATTACACAATCTGTAAATGTGTTCAAATAGAGGAACAAAAACTGAAACATCAGCACAGTCTAGAAATACATGCACAGACTCAGCCAGTGACACTGAATAACTCAAGTTCCATAGAAATAAGAGTGATTTGAGTATTATTTTTCTAGTCAAACTATAGCACATGTCCTAGCCAGGCTATGAACAAGTCTGTCTCTTCCATGCAAATGTCAGTTTTTGTACTAACCAGCTGCAACAATGACAGACAGCAGGGCATTTTTTTTTCAGTTTCGTGTTCTTCTTCTTCTTTTCCTTAAGTTGTTATTTCTGCAGCACTGAAGCCCTGCCTACAGCGGAAACTCACTGGTCCAAAGTTGTGTTCCACATAACTGTAAATTAAACATCAGCTTTGTTCTGATTGGTTGTGATTGAGTCGCGTGCAGAATTTTCCCTTCTAGTGTGCATAAAACACATTTCTGGTCACTGGAAGTTTGTTGTGTTGTGTCTGGTTAAGACACAGTGGAAATTATCACGTTTCACTAAACTGTTTGTGAAGATTAATCGTTATGTCAACTATATTTCACCTAATTTATCGTCATCTCTGGGTTATTTTTTCTAATCTAACCAGTCAGCCTGCCAGACTGATTCAAAAACAGCATTTGTTTTTAGTTTGTGTAAACTACTGTATTTGTCGTTCAAAAGTTTGGCATCAGAAAGACTTTTTAAATAAGTTTCTTCTGCTCATCAAGGCTGCATTTATTTGATCAAAAATACAGTGAAAACACTAATATTGTGAAATAATATGACAATTTAAAATTATAGTTTTCTAAGCAGTTGTGCTGCTTAATATTTTTTTTTTGGAACCTGTGTTACTTTGATGAATAAAAAGTTAAAAGAACAGCTTTTTAAAAAAAATAGAAATCGTTTGTACTAGTGCTGTCAATCAATTAATTTTTTTTAACAAATTAATCACACATTTGTTTTCTGAAATTAATCACTGTTAATCGTGATTAAACTCACCTAACATTAAAGTTTTTAAATATACTTTTATATTGCAATAATTTCACATGCAATCTTCAAATTAATGTACAAACAACATAAAAAGAGTAGATTTTTAAATATTTGTTTAGTGGCATCTTTTTTATGACTGAAGGCGAGTATCGCTGATACCAATAATACTGATGTCTCTATGAAATTGACCATTGATTATAGCCATTCAACATTACAGTATAAATGAGATCTATCAATTTTAACATTTATTAGACTTTAAAAAATAACAATTTCTAATTTAAGTGAATTTAAAACAATCTTCACATAAACCCATTTTAATAAATGTCATATTTACCTGTGCCCTTCAGCAAGTAGGGTTAAATAAAGTTATCAAACACTAAATTCTAAATTAAATATAGACGAATCCTTAAAGCTACAAACGTTACTGATTTCCTTTTTTTCTTTTGTTCTTGATGAACAGTCATCACAGCAGCCGGTTATTAGGTTGTTTTGGCTGCTATTACTTTAAGAGCTGCCACTGCTGAATGTGACACGAATCTGATACGCATTGTGTTTTCTCACAACCTTTTATATATAATTGCACTTGAATATAAAATGATATACAGCGCGCCGGCGCATTTGTGCGTGCAATTGAAGAGCATGTTCATGACAAGCACAGTATAATGGCAGACAGAAGAGGGAAATTTGTTTTAACAAAAATGGGAAAAGGAAAGTCTCCCATCTGATGTGCCTGTAAAGATGTTCTGCGTCTAAATAAACACAATTTTTGTCAAGAAAAAAGAGACGGAAGCAGCAGTTGTGAGTGGCGCAGCCAACCCTAGCCCCGCCCCTGCGTTAAATATTTTTAACGCCGTTAAACTGGAAACTTAATTGATAATTTTGACAGCACTAGTTTGTACCAATACAATACCATTCAAAAGCTTGGGGTCAATGTTTTTTTTTTCTTTTTTTTGAAATAAATTAATAATTTTATTCAGTAAGGATGTGTTAAATTGATAAAATGTGATATAAAAGACAACTGTTTCCAACACTGATCAGCATATTAGAATGATTTCTGAAGGATCATGTGACACTGAAGACTGCAGTAATGATGCTGAAAATCCAGCTTTGATCACAGTAATAAATTACAGTTTAACAGATATTCACAAAGAAAACAGCTATTTTAAATTGTAATAATATTTCACAATATTACTGATTTTACTGTATTTTTGATTATATAAATGCAGCCTTGAGGAGAATTCTTTAAAAAAAAAAAAAAAAAAAAAAAAATCTTACTGATCCCAAACTTTTATATGAGTGTATGAGTCATGAAGTTCATTCCTCTAATTCTCACATAAACTGGATCAGTCTGACATTGTTCACATACACTGCACCACCTTTTCCTGTTTACATCAAATTACTATTTTCTTCCAACTCCACTGAGTTCTTCTGTGTCTGAATGAGCCAGAAATCTCTGCCCTGAACAAAACCCTCTCACATTGTACCTCATTTCCCCCACAGATAATGATCGAGTTTTGCCCTGGAGGTGCTGTCGATGCCACCATGTTAGGTAAGACCTGAATCTCCTATTGCTTTCCTTCATGTTATTGTTTTCATAAAAGCCCCCTGCAACTTCCTTTTGATGATCTTGGTTATTAGCTCATGGGTGAGTCCCCTGAAGTTTAAACAGGATATTGCATTATTTTGGGTGTTTTTTGAACGAGCCAGTCAAGGTCACTTAAAGTTCATTGCCCTCTCAAACTCAAGTTTATTGAATATGCATGTTTGTGTGTTTGACATTGACAGAATTGTAAAATACCTTTTAATACTTTTAAAAATAGGGTTCAAATTGTCATATAATATAATATAATATAATATAATAGCTTTTTTCTTTTGAAGTGTGTGATGCACTAGTCTGAAGATTTTATTGTTTGTGTCTTTCAGAGCTGGACAGGGGTCTTGAAGAGCCTCAGATCCGAGTGGTCTGTAAACAAATGCTGGAGGCTCTTCAGTATCTCCACAGCATGAAGATCATCCACAGAGACCTGAAGGCTGGAAACATCCTCCTCACACTGGACGGAGACATCAAGCTAGGTTCGTATGTAAACGAAGCAGTCCGACCGGTCGTCTGATTTCAATTGGGTGTGGTTTAAAACTGACAACCACGCTATTTATTTGGTATCGTTTGTCTTTTTTTTTTTCTCAAGCACACAAACTCATTATAATTTGACGAAGGACAATAATTCTGTTCCAGAACCTAGTGAGCAGGCTTGATGCCTTCTAAGGGATCATCCTAACTGAATTGGAACAAACATGATTGATTTGGAACGCTCTACATAAGCAGCAACTCTGTACTAAGATTATTTTATTTTTAATAAAATAATTATTAAAAAATAAAATAATACATAATATATTTTATATATATTATTGTTATGCCCACCAAGGCTGCATTTATTAGCTAAACGTACAATAAAAATACTATTTTTGCATATATTTTCTATGTAAAAATATTTGAAAATATAATTTATTACTGTGATCAAAGCTGAATTTTCAGCATCATTACTCCAGTCTTCAGTGTCACATGATCTTCAGAAATCATTCTAATATGCTGATTTGCTGCTAAAAGACATTTCTGAATATTTATTAGTGTTGATAAGCAGTTTTGCTGCTTCATATTTTTGTGGAAGCCATAATACATGACCAATTAGTAGTAGTCAGTACCATTCATATAATACTTTCATTCAGCAAGGACATATTAAAATGATCAGGTGTGCGGCTGTGATGCCTTAAAATGCTGTCTAGTTAGGATTTGTTACAGAGCAAAAGATCTCTTACTAATTCTTTTGACCTCTCTCACACTCTTACGCACACACACACACACACACACACACACAATCCACAATTCCTTGAAACCTTGTATGAAGGTTGTGTTGTAAAGTACCACAGTTTGCCAAGAGCTGACTGAATATTTCATTACACTTCTCTGCTCAAGTCTCACTGGATTTAGTGATTGAATGAGCAAATTATTCCCTCTGAATGCTGCTTCACGTGTAACCGAATGTGGCTTCATTGTGTGCTGGTTAATGGTATCAGGCTTTTAGCGCTTCTTGTGAGAGAAACATACTCATGTGCTTCAGATATGGTCCGCCAAACATCAGCTCCACACATGACTGAGGACTCGTATCTGTCATAGCTGATACATAAATATATATCCAGCATTTGCTAGACAGACCAAAAAAAATACCTAGCATTTAATTGCTAAAAAATACAGTCAAAACCACTAATATTGTAAATTATTTTTACTGTTTGAAGGAACTTCCTATTATCGAAGAATCTTGGAAAAAAGGTTTCCACAAAATTATTAAGCATCACTGTTTTCAACATTGATAATAATCAGAAATGTTTCTTGAGCAGCAAATCAGCATATTAGAATGATTTCTGAAGATCATGTGACACTGAAGACTGGAGTAATGATGCTGAAAATACAGCTTTGATCACAGAAATAAATTACAGTTTAACAGATATTCACATAGAAAAGAGTTCATTTAAATTGTAATAATATTTCAGAATTGTACTGTTTTCACTGTATTTTCAATCAAATAAATGCAGCCTTGACGAGCAAAAGAGGCTTCTTTCATTTAAAAACATCTACAAATCTTACAAACCCCAAACTTAACATGTAAAATAGTATCAAATATATATTAGAGGTTTTACAGATTATAACGTGAAATTTTTTAAGATTGGGATGAAATATTCATGTGATCCAGCATTTCTGCTTTTTTTACAGCGGATTTTGGAGTTTCTGCAAAAAACACCAAAACTCTTCAACGACGAGACTCTTTTATCGGGACGCCATATTGGTAAGTGCTATAAATCAATGATCTGCTGTCATAATCATTTCAGGCAAAAATATATTGGGCAAGTGCAGTTGAAACTGCTTAAGGTTGATCTATATTATAATATATGTAATATATAATAGATATAATATAATATTTACAGCAGTCTGTTAATTTTTACAGCATGTCACATGACTGCAGACAGGCTCGTCAGGCAAGTCACTAAATAAAAGTAATTATAATTATTATTAATCATTGCAGGTTTATTACATAATAATTACTAAATAATGACATGCATCAAAATGAATTTTACACCGAAGCACCAAAACCAAAATTAAAGTTTTAATTTCACTGATAATCGAAAACAAATATATTTTAGGTTTATTTAATAATCAATTAATTAAGAGGAGATTTTAATTATATAACTACTCCAGTTTGTAGTTTAAATATAAACATTTAGACGGTGGATGTAATAAAAGCTTGTTTTCATGATATTCAAACATACATTTAATAATGAAGACAAAAGTTTAATTGAAATTTAATGAATATAATAGTATAGTGCATACATTTAGCAAAATGATAGAATGCTAACAAGTTATGGACAGTGGATGGCTTTCTAGAGGTAAATATGAAGTTATGTGACATTGTTTCTAAGCTCTTTTATTGACGTCTTTCTATTGTTGAAAGATTGACTGATTACATGAGACATGATTCATTTCAGGAAGTTTTTTTCAACACCTTCAGATGTTCACTCATGTTTATTTTGTGCTATAGCTAGTAGTAAAGAGGAAGAGATTATCGGTTCATGTGCCGCTTCAACTGAGCTCTAATTAATTGTCACTGTTTCTGGTCAATAATTTTGGCCCTCCAAAATAGTTTGTGCGTAATATAATTATACAAAACAGAATTATAATTAATAATTACACATTTCATGAGATTCCGATAAAACTAAGAGAAAGGGACAGATTTGTTGTGTCCCACAGGACTAAAGCAATCATTAACTAGAGTTCAGTTTGAATGCCCTGATATGAAATACCTTTCTTACCTTTGTACTTCCTTTTAAGTTTTAGAGGTAGTTTATCGCTTTATCTGACTCGTAAACAAACGTTATCAATTCTATTAGTGGCTTGTAGTGAATTATTTCAGTCACTGGCTAACAGTTCTTGGTAGATGACTTACAAATTGTAGTCCATTACTGATTACAGATTACATTACAAAATTTGTAATTAGTAGCATAATCTGGATTATACATATTAGGTAATGCAGTCTGATTATTACTTTTAGATTACCTTGGACATAACTCGTTAAATTATTGAAATCTTCAAGTAAATATTTTAGGCCAAAGGTGTTCGCCTCTCAAAAAAACTTGGGAATCTCTGAATTACATGAACAAACATAAATAAACATGAAAATGTGACATTACATGACCAAAGGCTTCCAGGTTTGAAATATTTTTGTCCAGACTTTAAATATGTGACCCTGGAGCACAAAAGTAGTCTTAAGTCGCTGGGGTATATTTGTAGCAATAGCCAACAATACATTGTATGGGTCAAAATTATACATTTCTCTTTTATGCCAAAAATCATTAGGATATTAAGTAAAGATCATGTTCCATGAAGATATTTTGTAAATTTCCTACCGTAAATATATCAAAACTTAATTTTTGATTAGTAATATGCATTGCTAAGAACTTCATTTGAACAACTTTAAAGATGATTTTCTCAATATTTAGATTTTTTTGCACCCTCATGATGTATAACTCTCAATTTCAAAATTGACCCTTATGACAGGTTTTGTGGTCCAGGGTCACATATTAATAATTAGTGAATGTCACTGAACGATAGATGCATTTAAGCCAATTTATTTTTTTGTCTTTTCTTAAAGCATCTGGAAAAAATAAGTCTTTTTTTCCTTGCACGTGTGGCTTTGGTTATATTGTAAACCCAACAGATGTTAGTAAGTTTCCTCTGTGGAAGGAAAAATTAGTTGTGCCTTGTAGTATCTGAATATAAAGTCCTTGTTATATGTCCTTTTCATCAGCAAAATTACAGTAGAAAATTTATTTGAATAGATGCTTAGCATGCTAAAACAAATCACATTTGCCTACACAGTACACACTCATATATTATGTAAATAAAAACTTATTTTGGATGCGATTAGTCATGATTAATCGTTATATCAGCACTAATATATATATATATATATGTGTGTGTGTGTGTGTGTGAGTGGTCGGTGTACATATAAGTGGTTGGTTTATTAAGAAACTGAACAGAACTGGTGTGAATCAATAAATTATGAATATTTACTGCCTTTGTGTGAATGATATGTAATCATGTAATCCATAAAAAAAGTAATTGTAATCCAATTACAAGTACCAAGTACTTGTTTCCTCACTGGGAATGTATTCAAGCCCTTTGGTTTTGGTCTGACCGGCTCTGAGCTGGACCTGCTCTGATGTCTCCTGTATGTTCAGGATGGCTCCAGAGGTGGTGATGTGCGAGACCATGAAGGACGCTCCATACGACTACAAAGCTGACATCTGGTCTCTGGGCATCACGCTGATCGAGCTGGCTCAGATAGAGCCGCCTCACCACGAGCTGAACCCCATGAGGGTCCTGCTAAAAATTGCCAAGTCTGAGCCTCCCACCCTGGAGCAGCCTGCCAAGTGGTGAGCCACAAAGATTTTAGTAACTTGCATCATTACTGTAAGATTCCTTCCGAAGATGGGCTGTTCTGTGAGCATAGCTGTGGCTTTTTTCTTAGATTTATAGCGTTTAACATTTCTAGAATGTGACTGTCTGTCGAATGTTGTTTTATCACCATTACACAACGAGAGATTGCATCCCCCTCTCGGGCGAATGCTTAATGGTTTTGTATATTTCAGGTCGATGGAATTTAAGGATTTCCTGAAAAAAGCTTTGGACAGAAACCCTGAGACGAGGCCGACGACTGCTCAGCTTCTAGAAGTAAGGAATCTCACACACAGACTTGTCATGTGTCCATTAGGCCTGGGCGATAAAACGGTATCGATATTTATCGACGGTACACCTTCCTCGATAACGATATAAAATTTTTTCGATATATTGCACGATATAGGCACGTGCTATGAGTGACGCAGACAGCACACACAAACACGGACATGAGTGCTGTGCCTGCCTGTGATGAGGAGATTGTGAATAAAAAAATTTATATTAGTCGAATTTAAAATAAACACTTGCATTTGAATGCAAAAATAGTACAATCAAATGTTAGGTGTGCGTCTGGGAGCGTCATCAGTGGAGCGAGAGATGCGGTGATGATGATGTAAGTGACGTTGTTGCATTTTAATGTTTTGTTTGTCTAGCCCACGAGACGCGCCGCTGCTGCGATATTTGTTTGGTTGTTTATTATTATTTGTAATTCCTACATAAACTATAAATAATGTTTGGCTGCTATTGGCACATGTGCTAGAAGTTAATTCTGGACATCTGCAGAGCAGCCACTGAATATAAAGTAACTTCAGCTCATTTTCTGATAGCACTCTCTCTTCTGGGTGTTTCGTACAAAGCAGCCTGGAAGACAGGTGTTTGTTGGGCTGAAGGTGACATTGATATGCGGTGCATGCTTTTCTGTGAAGAGTTGTGTGCTAAGTTCATATATCATTGTTAGATCCTGAGTGCCAAACAATTACTGCAAAGTCAAAGTCTTTATAGGCCAGGTCTGTAGTTTAAAGCTGATCACTGAAACCAAGGTGGAGGTCATGAGACTTTAACATGCATTTAAGGGCATCATATGCATGTTCCACAAAGGCAGCTTTTATACAGTGTCAGTGTTAGACAATCATCCAGGCAACATGGCCAGGCTATTTTCTGCAAACTATGAATTGGGAAGCAATTTAGGATGCATGCTATGTGAATTGGGATGCATTGTCTGTAGTTGTGGTAATTGATATATTGCTGGCTGCATGTTTTTAACGCTTGACTCGCCCTCACATACGCTTGGCAGCTGGGACGCTTCAATTAAACAAGGTGCAACTCAGCTGAATAATAGATGAGAGCAGCGTTTCTCTCCATTACACTGCTGCTTTCACAGTTCAGTACCTGAGTGCCTGCTCTTCTCCTAATTAAACCCCAGACTCTCTCAAGAACAACTTTTTTTGTGTGTGTGTAATGAACTGCCAATTCTGCTGATTGCAAGTGTATTTATAAGTTAAATAACATGTTGTTAAAACTAGGGTTGCAAAGGGGTGGAACATTTCTGGTAAATTTCTGGAAAGTTTCCAAAAAACCCTGGAATATTCCCAAAAATCCTGGAAAGTTTCCAAAATTTATGGAATGTTTCTGAAATTTACTGGAAATTTTCCACCTTTTTCAACACCTCGTTACAATAATCGTTACAATAATCGTAAATAATAAAAAATTAAATTAAAATGAAATGAAATAACAATAAATATTAGTTTTGAAATAAAAATAAATAAAATTAAAAAACTAACAAAAAATTAGTGCTGTCAAACGATTAATCGCGATTAATCGCATCCAAAATAAATGTTTTTGTTTACATAATATATGTGTGTATAATGTGTATATTATTATGCATATATAAATACAAACACATGCATGTATATATTTAAGAAAAATATGTTATGTTTATATGTTCAGTATATTTATATATAATATAACATATAAGAATGTAAATGTATATATGTAAATATTTACTGTATGTGTGTGTATTTATATATACATAATAAATATACACAGTACACACACATATATTATGCAAACAAAAACTTTTATTTTGGATGCGATTAATCGCAATTAATCTTTTGACAGCACTACTAAAAATATTAAATATTTCATTTGTTTATTTGTTTTTATTTGTCTGACCCCCATCAAAGAACCATCAAGATGTAAATTGGTTGTTAAATTATTGAAAGATTAATTGTAAATATCTAAAGTCGAAGGGGTGCGATCATTTTTATAATTATTCTTAAAATATCGAGTCCAAATATTTTTGAACCAAACTGAATGATGACCTTTCAGATATGAATGCTTGCTCCGACAATTTAATTTGATTGTATTTCTTTTCTAAACATTGCAAAGCAACATTAAATTTGAAATCTGGTTTGATTCAGTTTGACGGCAACCATGACAATCTGATACGGTTTTCAGTGATGAGTAGAAAGACACATAATCAAAGCAAATGATTTAATCTCCCAGTTTATGTTATTTGTTGTGTGTGCTGCTTAAGGTGACATGCTAATGTTATGCGCAATGAATAATCTTTCCATGTGTGTTCTGTGCTTCAGCATCCTTTCGTCAGTTCGGTGAAGACCAACCGTCCGCTGAGAGAGCTGGTGGCCGAGGCCAAAGCCGAGGTGATGGAGGAGATCGAGGACAATCATGAAGAAGCAGAAGACGAGGACCCTGCTGACCTCTCACCTGTACGGCTCGGACATCTCTCACCCATCACACATCTCTCAGTATACACATGCACAAATAATGCACTGCTCATGGAAAAGTGCTCGGGGCGTAAAGAGAGACAGACACATCTGTTTAGCGCTTGTTAATGTATGGAAAGTTTATTCTGCGATTCAGTGCGGGTGTGTCTATGAAAGACAAAAGCAGCACCGCACAACATGCTTAGAACTCAATGAATTATGCAGATATGTGCTCATTTTGGTTGTGTAGCATTTACCATTGCTGCAGTGTATATGATGTATACAGTAAGCACATTTTTGTACACAAAATACCTGGATGATCATTGCCAAAATTAGATGTATGCACCAGAGCAGGGAATGCTGTATCCCACAATGCAATGCATTGATGAATTAATTATAGCCAGAACTCATGTGCACACATGTGCTTTTTTTTTTTCTTCATTTTTCCTTTTCGTCATCCTATCCTCTCAAAATGCATGCGAAAAACACAGAAAATTGAACCCTATCCAAGATCAGATGAGAAGTTGTATGGCCATAAGCTAATGTTTCACTTAATATAAAAAATACTTAATTTCTAAATTAATTCTTTAATAAATTAATAAACTTAATTCACTCTTCCTCAAAATAATGCCTTAAAAAGGTCTTTAATTGAAGCAAAATGTCATGATGGCAATACATTTTTTATTAAGAGATAATATTGATATATTGACATATTATGTTCCCTTCAGTTTATTCCTTAAATTGTCTTTACTTGGTCTTAAAAAGGTCTAAAATCTTACATTTACCTTCAGAAAACTTGTAGGAGCCCTCTTGCAGGCTTGCCAGGTCTGCAAACAAAAAACCAAAAAAAAACTAGCCCAATTGCATTTTTTCCCACGGTTTTCCCCTCCATCCCCTCAGTCGAAATAGTGCTCCGGGTTGTTTTAAAGGTGGGGTAAGTGATTTCTGGTAGCCAATGTTGACATTTGAAATCACCAAAACAAACACGCCCCTAGACTAAAAAAAAAAACCCGCGGCAGCGTTGTAAAAGTAGCACGATTCCCGCTGTAAAACCAAGGACTTGGCAACACTGCCCTCCAGTTTCCCTCGATGTACCATTATAGCACAATGTGGTTGTGACGTCACTTCCGCTCATGTAATCTGACTGTAACAAGGCTTTCACATTAGCGTCTCCATTTAAAGATCTCTTCGAGGCCGTTTGCAGTAAATGTGTTGACATGGCACGTTCCGAAATAACCCTTAATACACTTCCTCCTCCGCTTCTCATCTGGCCTTCATGTAAAGAATGAAACAAAAGACAAGCCGTCCACATTTCTTTAGAGTTAAATAAAGCACAGGACAATTGGTTCCTCGTTTTGGCAAGGAAACAGTTATAAGGGTGAAGGCTTGCAGCTGTGCATGAGTTTACTGACCGTATCTGGCCTGTCTTTATTAACAGCAGTGCATCATCTCCATGTGTTTTCTCAGTCAGTTTTAGTACAGGCACAACCTTAGCATTGCCGGTTTACTCTGACAAACCATAGTAAACCTGTGAAGCTTGGCCTTCAAGTTTGACAGATGCAGCACTTCACGATAATTCAATTCAAGTTTATTTGTATAGCGCTGTTCACGATGCAAATCGTTGCAAAGCAACTTTACAGAAAATTAAAGTTTCTACACTATATTTAGTAATAGCTTATCTCAAGTTGATGTCCATATGGCAGAAATGCACGGAAAATGCACAGAAAATCAAGCAGTTAGTTAATGTCATGTAATCAAACAGACGCTATTAACAGCAATGATTATATGTGTTGCGGTCAAACTTATAGCAAAATTTGGTAGTTATTTTGAAGATACAGTCAAACCAAAAAATTATTCAGACCAGATATATTTTTGATATTTTTTATTAGTGGGTGCAGGAAACTATAGTTCATAAATGTAAGTGAGGATAGCAAAATAAAGTGAACCGTGACGTATAATACCCAAAAATTCTTCATACAGTGGACTTCCAGTAAAATTTGGGAGCAAAAATTATTCAGACACTTTGACCTGAGCATGTTTTTGTTTAATTGCTAATGCAACCTTTTTACACCCCAGACTGAACAAAATGAAGCATTGCTTGGTAATACCTAAATTGGTGTTATCTAATTGTGTGCTTAAATTTAACAGCTGACAGCTGAATTCATTACAGTCCTTTCTATCAAAGTTATCTGACATTATCAAGATTAATTTGTTCTGACACAGTTTAACTCCGAGTTCTTGTCATATTTTAGTACCATTTTCTGAACTGTGATAGTGTGAGAAATGTTGAAGACGTCTGAATAAATTTTGGTTTTGACTGTAAGAATGTAATTCAATCATAACAACTCTCGGAACATTTTAGCATGGTGATGGATATGACAATGTTAAGGCTTTTATGTCACGCAAGCCGCTTTCTGTCTGTGTTCTTTCTAGGCGCCCATCAAAGACCCGTCAGAAACCAGTGAGACCAGTTTATATGGGGACCATCGCCACAATGAAGCTCCAATGGAGCTCGAGGAGGAGCCCAGGACCCCTGTGTCCACCGAAAGCCCTTTGAAAGAGCAGAATGTTCTCAGCGACAGGTTTCCAGAGGAGGATCACGACAAACCTGAGAGCGAGGCGTCAGGCAAGATTTCCAGCTCGGACTCCGGCATCGAGGATGGAAAAAGCACACCCACCTCCGAGGAGGACCCCAAGGCGGTCGAGAGCTCAGAACCAGAGCTGCATTTGCTGGGAACACCAGAACCTTCAGAGTCATCCGGATCGTCCTCAGAAACCACGGAGCAACCCTCAGAGAAACCGGAGGAGGAGGAAGCTCACGGCGCAAGGGAAATGCCTAGCCATGCCATTCTGAACCGAACCGAGTCCAAAGAGCCGAGCAATCGCATGTCTGGGATGAGCGACAGGTCCTCACTGGCTGGAGACGATGTGGAAAGGTTATCAAAACGATACTCTGATGTGACGAGTGAAAACATGGACATCAGCTTGAACCTGTCCGGTGATATGTCCGTCAACAAAGACTTGGGCACCATCTCTTTACGGGTGAGTCTGTGTTTGAGGCATGTTTTCATTTACAGTGTTGGCCAGAATGATTAGAACACTAGTATAGGAAATATCATTTAAATTTCCAAACATTCATTGTGCCATTAATTGTAATAATGCAGTGAGATGTTTGTGCTGCACACAGAGATCTGATCTGATCATCATCAGTCTGTCTGGAGTCACATGAAGAACCAGAACAAACTGAGACAGACTCAATCCAGAAGAACTGACGCTTCAAGAAACCTCCTGCAAAGCTCCAGTACTGCAGTTCTTCTGGATTGAGTCTGTCTCAGTTTGTTCTGTTTCTTCATGTGACTCCAGACAGACTGATGATGATCAGATCTCTGTGTTTTTCTAATACAGGTGAAGAGTAGGTTTTCTCACTAAATGGAAGCAAGCTGATTATAGTCAGCCTTCTCTAGTTATTTATTTTATTATTTAATACATATTTTAGTTAAGTGCTTGAATTGTAAATATGCATTTATTCAATTATTTATTTATTTTTTCGCTATATTTTTGATCAAATAAATGCAGCTGATGCAAATGATGAGCAGACGAGACTTCTTTAAAAAACATTAAAAATTTTGCTGATCC
>NW_015632469.1:1339001-1351283 GCF_001515625.1 Sinocyclocheilus rhinocerous
TATATATATATATATTATCAACATATTCCAGTGCACTGCCTTCCCTCATGGACTTGTATTGTGCTCCACTGTAATCTTCAGAAACTGGTTTTGAACCCGGAACATTACTTTAAATGAAGTCATTGATTTGTTGCATATTTCGAGCGGCTGGTCTGTGAAGCTGGCGTCAGATTTTCCATGCATTTCTCCCAAACGCTCTTTGCTCATTGTGCATCAGTCTCTGTGTGATGATTGAGTTCTGCTCTTTGTTCAGGGCGGCAGAGAACAGCCTCGTTTCTCATTTCTGCCATATTTCCAGCATGATTCAGACGCTGAGCTCTCTCTTGTCCTCTTGCAGCATCAGAATGCAATCGTTGATGCATGCACACTGTATTGCATGGAAACTGTGGCTTTGTCGCGCTGAAACCACATCACAGGACGAGTGCGGCATAAAAATGACAAACTTGTGCTGTCAGTGTCTTTTTAGAGAGGATGGGAGTGTTTGACAAATTTTAAATATTCACAGTTTATATAGGATTTATTTTTTTCTCTCTGTTGTTGTTGTTGTTGTTGTTGAGAATGTTCTGCTCATGAGCTGCTGGCACTTCCTGTCAGAACTGCTTCCTGTTCACACCCTTCGCATGGTTTTGCTTCGTCATTTCTTCTTTCTTGCTCCAGTTCAACCATTCATTATGCCTCTGGGTCTATAAATCAGTGCTATTTTAGTATATGTTTGCATGCATGTATATTAATGTATATGTATACACTAATGTTTCTAAAGTTTGGAATTAAATTGTTTTAGTTTTTTTAAAGAAGTCTCTTTTGCTCATCAAGGGTGCATTTATTTGATCAAAAATACAGAAAAAAAACTTTAAAATAACAGTTTTCTATTTCAATATACTTTGAAATATAATTTATTTCTGTGATGCGCAGCTGTATTTTCAGCATCATCTCAAGTGTTCAAGTTTTCAGTTAACATAATGCATAATGCATTTATTTTAATGGTTTGTTTAATAATTTGCTACCAAGTCCTTCTTCTGCATGTATTTTTATTTTTTTTTTTAACTCCACAATTCCCTAAAATCCTGCTACCTACCACACACATTACAGTCTGTTTCCTCACTACCACTTTTCTCTCATTTATTTGTCCACCAGGACAACAAGAAGACGCTGAAACGCACGCGTAAGTTCCTGGTGGACGGTGTGGAGCTCAGCGTCACCACCTCCAAAATCATCACTGATGACGAGAAGAAAGATGAAGAAATGAGGTTCCTCAGGCAAGTCCACTCTCTTTAATCAAACTCAGAAGCATTTTTTCACTTGATCTTGCATCTCGGCCGCGTAAACAGACTATTTCAGTCCTCTGGTCCGAGATCTTGTCCTTTCCAAATGGGACATAAATACACAAGGGAAGCTTTGAGTAGAGCCAGAGGAGAGAGATCGGATCTTCTGAACTCTTGTGAAACACCTCGGCTGCTGGTAGCAGATTAAATGTGGAGTGTTTCCAGCACACACTAACACTTCTGCCATCTACTGGTGTGATGGTGAACTCACATGTGATATTATATCCACAGCTTCATCTCAGTCTCACAAAAAACACATCGTCCAGGTCGCATTTTACCCTAAAATCAAGATAAATATTTTTGAGTCATATACACACACTGCCTTTCAAATGTTTGGGATCACAGTAAGATTTTTAATGTTTCGAAACAAGTCTCTTTTGCTCATCAAGGCTGCATTTATTTGATTAAAAATACAGAGAAAATTGTAATAATGTGAAATATTATTGCAATTTAAAATAACCGTTTTCTATTTTAATATACTTTAAACATAATTTATTCCTGTGATGCAAAGCTGATTTTTTTTGGGGGGGGAACCTGTGATACTTTTTGAGGATTCTTTGATGGATAAAAAGTAAAAAAAAACAGCATTTATTCAAAATATAAATCTTTTCTAAGAATATAAGTCTTTAGTATCACTTTAATCAATTTAACACATCCTTGCCGATTAAAAGTATTAATTTCTTTCAAACAAAAAGAAAAAAATTACTGACCTCAAACTTTTGAATGGTAGTGTATATTAGAATATGTAGGAGTAGAAATAGAAATAAACACATTACAGAAATAAATTATATTTTAAGGTATATTGAAATACAAAATGTAATTTTAAATTGTAAAAATATTTCACAATATTATTATTATTATTTTTTTTTTTGATCAAATAAATGCAGCCTTGATGAGCAAAAGAGACTTAAAAAAAAACAAAAAAAAAACATTAAAAAATCTTACCGATCCTAAACTTTTCAATGGCATACATTACATTATTAATGTATTATTTTTTTTTAAATAAATTGTATTAGACTATATTTGCATAAAGAAAAATAACTCATAACATTCGTCTATATAGACTTATATAATGTCTTCCTTTCTTTTGGTTTTGTGGTGAAATCTGACTGGGCCGTGTTCTTGACAGGCTTGAAATTCAGCCCCACATCAAATACTGTATCTGTGTGGAACATTCCTCTGGTGTTTGGCTGTCGGTGAAGTCATGTAATGAATGAGTTGGGGGTGTTTTCCCATGAATCCTCTGCCGTCTGTGGGCCGTGACAGTAGAAGAACAGAGCGTCGCTGCATTCTGAGCATTCTTTGGTTGGCGGGAGACTTCATATGTGACCCTGGAGCACAAAACCAGTCATGAGGGTCATTGAGATTTATACATCATGAATAAATAAGCTCTCCATTGATGTATGGTTTGTTAGGATAGGACAATATTTGGAGATGCAACTATTTGAAAATCTGGAATCTGAGTGTGCAAAAAAATCTAAATATTGAGAAAATCATCTTTAAAGTTGTCCAAATGAAGTTCTTAGCAATGCATATAACTAATCAAAAATTAAGTTTTGATATATTTACAGTAGGACATTTACAAAATATCTTCAAGGAACATGATCTTTACTTAATATCCTAATGATTTTTGGTATAAAAGAAAAATGGATAATTTTGACCCATACAATGTATTGTTGGCTATTGCTACAAATATACCCCAGCGACTTAACACTGCTTTTGTGCTGCAGGGTCACATATGTGTTGTTTCAAATGTTCATCTTAAAGGGACAGTCGCCCAAAAATGAGAATTCTGTCAACATTTACTCACCGTCCTGTCGTTCCAAAGCTGTACGACTGTCTGCAGAACACAAAAGAAGTAACTAAACCACATTGACTTCCATTGTATGGACATTTCAAAATATATGTTTGACAGAAGAAAGCATGTCATGCAATTTTGGGATTACAGGTTATTGTGTAACAGGTCATGAATGATTCCTCACATGTGTTTGTTCTTTGACACACGCAGGCGTCAGGAGCTTCGAGATCTGCGTCTGCTGCAGAAAGAACAGCATCGCGCTCAGGCTTTGCTCAATCTGAAGCTGAAAGAGCAGCGGGAGCAGATGCAGCGCAGATTCGACCAGGAGATGAATGTGAGTCCCAGCGGTCTCTAGACAAAATTAAATCGCTTCCCATCAAGGCTAGACACCACCCTCAGGCCATCCCAGATTAGGATGAGTTTGTTTCTTCATCAGATTTGTAGAAATGTAGCATTGCATCAGTGTCTCAGCAATGGATGCTCTGCAGTGAATGGGTGCCGTCAGAATGTCTGAAGTGTTTACTTGTGGATTATTGTGATGTTTTTATCTGTTTGGACTCTCATTCTGATGGCACCCATTCACTATAAATAGTATTAATACACTATAAATATTAAATGTTATATAAACCGGGTGATTGTTTTATTAATATAGACAGGAACAGAACTGGACAGTTTGAGTATGTAAGTACTTTTGGCTCAGTGCAGAAGAAAAAATCTATTATAATTGAAATCTAAACTACAGGTGTGTATTTTTGGATGTTTGTAGTCTAAAAGAAGACATGTTATTGTAGCACATAAAATGTCCAGTTCTGGAAAAAAACAAAAGCACTGGTCTGTAGTGTCTCGCCTTAATATAAGAAGTTAAATAAAGAGTGTGTTTTCTTGGACATTATTTCTGGGAGAAGAGACGATATTAAAATATTCCTAATATGTGACCCTGGAGCACAAAAACAGTCGTAAGGGTCAATTTTGTGAAATTGAGATTTATACATCATCTGAATAAAGCTGAATAAATAAGCTTTCCATTGATGTATGGTTTGTTATGATTGGACAATATTTAGCTGAGAAACAACTATTTGGTGCAAAAAAATCTAAATATTGAGAAAATCATCTTTAAAGTTGTCCAAATGAAGTTCTTAGCAATGCATATTACTAATCAAAAATTAAGTTTTGATATATTTACGGTAGGACATTTACAAAATATCTTCATGGAACATGATCTTCACTTAATATCCTAATGATTTTTGGCATACAAGAAAAATAGATAATTTTGACCCATACAATGTATTGTTGGCTATTGCTACAAATATACCCCAGCGACTTAACACTGCTTTTGTGCTGCAGGGTCACATATTACACACTTACATAAAACGTCAATGAATAGTGCTGATATATCGCTCACAGGCCAAGAAGAAATACTACGACACCGAGCTGGAGACGCTGGAGAAACAGCAGAAGCAGAGCGTCGAGAGAATGGAGACGGAGCACACGGTTCGACTGCGAGACGAGGGCAAACGCATCCGCGCCGAGCAAGAGAAAGCCTACAACAAGTTCCTGGATCAGATGAAGCACCGCAAGAAAGAGGTCAGACCATGAGTTATTAAAAAAACTACACTTTTGCACTCATTTCAGTCATATCTCAAATCAAAACTGCCAACAATAAATGAATGCTATTTATTATCAGGGTGTAACTAGTTACTAAGTAATTAGTTACTGTAATTTAGTTACTTTTCCCCAAATGTAATTGAACTTAATACTGTGTATAGACTGTAGAACATTTATATAAAACACAATACAGTAGTGGATTTAAAATCAAAATGCATGCTTTTTATCTACCCTTCTCACTTTAAATACTTTGGTGAGCTAATACGAGTATTGTTAACACTTTAGTGTCCAGTTCTCACTATTAACTTAGCATGAATATTACTGGGACATTGGCTGTTTATTAGGGATGCACAATTAATCTAATTTCTAATTATGGATGCCACAATTACGTAATCGTTCAAAGCGGCAATTAATCGTTCAAAGTCCACTTATGTTATTATGCACGCTTAAGATATGTTTTTTTCTTTCTTCATGTTATCTTAAGGGTTTTTCCATTGTTTTAGTTTTAGTATAACATTATAATACCAAACATGCATGTATATTAATTTTTTTATATTTACATGTATTTACATGTCTATATTTATATTCATATAATTTATATTATAAATAAATATATTTAATATATAAACATAATTTTTTCCCCTGAAATATATACATGCATGTGTGTGTATTTATATATACATAATAAATATACACCGCACCGCACAGCACACACACATATATTATGTAAACAAACACTTTTATTTTTGATGTGATTAATCGCGATACACCGTTTGACAGCACTAATTTTTTTTTTCTTCAATTTTATCAAAAGATAAAAACCAGACGAAAATGAAATTTTTTTTAAGCATTGTTGATGATAATATGACAGGAAAATGTGAGATATTTTTTTAAATGTGAGATATTATCAATGCACTGACTGTTTTTTAAGAAGAGTAAACATCTAGAAGCAATATGTTTGATTTTGAGAAAAACTAAAAACTAGATTTATAGGAATTTTATAGGACATAATTTATGTAAGGAATAATTGATGACAGGCCGTTGAATTATTAGAAAAATAATGCATACCGCGGAGTGGCCGTTACACCTCGGGTGTGCGTTATTTTTTAATAATTCAATGCAGTGCGTCTCTCAGAAGTGTTTGGCAGCAGCATCTCTACTAATAGTGAAACTTTAAGTAGCTACATTTTCTTCAAGAACAGCGCCGTTGTTACCTCGCTTGTCATGTAGCTTTTAAGTTGCTATGCTATTTTACTGATACAATCGTGAGAGTAGCGCTAACAATGTTTCTATGTGTGCAAGTGTTTGTACTGTATGTGTGCGCGTCTGCGAGGGAGAGAGAGCGGGAGAAAATAATTGCACACCTTCCAACGTTTGTCAGCCAATCAGATTCAAGCATTCAGCGGCCCTGTGGTATAAATATTAATAAAGGACAAACTATGACTAGGTTGTGTGCTGAAGAGCCACCGACATCTCACATAATATTTTCTTAAATATAATTTAAATGAATGCAAAACTCAACATTATAATGCGTCTCAAAGACCGAAAAGTCTTTATTCTAACCGTTACGTCTGATCGATTATCTAATGCAATAACATTTGTGACATTTCTATGTAGTTAACATAGAATTGTGTTCAGTTTGAAACATTTCTATCTTCATTTATTTCGTCTCAGGTCAAACAAGAAGTGGAGAAACTGCCCAGGAGTCAGAGGAAAGGAAGCATGAAGATCAAAATGAACAACTTCCAGCAGATGAAGTCAGACGAGGTCAGTGAACGTCTTAAAGCTGCGGCGCACAACTAAAACTGAACTGAGGTGTGTGTGTGTGTGTGTGTGTGTTCCTGACTCTTCTCTGCGCAGGGAGAGAAGTTCCTGGCAGACCAGAGGGATTTTCTGGACTTGACTCTGAAGAGCATCATCGCTCAGAACAAGCGGGAAATCTCCGAGACAGAGCGCCAGTGTCTCATCGTAAAACAGAACCTGCTCCGAGGTATAAATGCACTCAGACCAGAGCATCCTTACCTTTTACTCAGACTGCATGCTTACAAGCCGAGTGCTGCTGTTGTGTGTCAGAGCGAGAGGCCACTGTGTGGGACCTGGAAGAGAAGAGCTTGCACGAGAGACACCAGCTCCTCAAACAGCAGCTGAAGGACCAGTACTTTCTGCAGAGACACCAGCTCCTCAAGAAACACGAGAAGGTCTGGAAGCATCCTTCATTCTCACTGCTTTTCCTCACAGATGCTGCTGCTGCCAGTCGGAGAGATCTGTCAACAGTGACAGATGCATGCAGATAACATTGACGTTAAAAACTGTTGTCCAAGCATGAATAGCTCGTGTAAAGTAATATCAACTAGTAATGAATAGTCATTACTAAACTTTTTTTTTTTTAGATTCTATGCTCAGGATTATTTATAGTCATTGAAATGAATATATTCACAAATCAAGTATGAATATATAATACAAAAACAAATTCAAAGTTTGTGTCTTTATTCATAAATACTTTTACATTAAGATGTCCGCATCAAAATAAATTTACAAAAGTGATTATATGTCCATAGAAAGCACATTAAATGTAAGTAAAGTGTCTATAATGTGTCATAAATTGATTTTTGATGTAAATATGCCTGACAAGATTGTTACACTGAATGACATTTTAGTGGCTCTCTTCTGTAAATCAGGGGATAATGTATGATATTTATTTTTTGCTCTGGAAAAAAAAAAGCAATTAAATTGAACAGAAAACTTTTTCAATTTTTTTGGGAAAAACAACAACAATTTAAAGCTGTATTACACTTGTTGTTTTTATGCTTAAACCCTTTTTCGTCGTTGACCCGTGTGCGCTAAAGAAGTTTAGTGGCTAAATATTGATCTTGTGTACAGCAAGGTTATTATTGTTAGCTAAAACATAGAATTAAAACACTTAAAAACATTTTGATAATTGGAATCAAGCTGAAATAAAATATATAAAAACATATCATTTAAGTTAAAGCACTAAAATTGCAACTGGAAAAAAAAACAAACAGTTAAAAAAAATAGTAATAAAATAATAATCAAAAAACATAATATAATATATATATAAATAAAATATTCAACATTAATAACTAAATAGTATATACCTTGACAACCAATTGAAATAAGTTTAAGTTGAGGCACTAAAACGACTAACAGGGAATAAATTAATTAAAAATGTAAACTGAAAAATGAAATAAAAATAAATTAAAGCCTAAACCAACAAAATGTTTTAGAAAATCCTGACACAAGCACATAACAAAATTACTAAAATGTAAACAAATTAAATATATGAATGAATACTGTAATGTCACATAAATACTACTCAAATAACTCAAATATTTTAAAAGAGTTGTTTCTTTTTAGTTGAACTTATTCACAAATCTGTCTGAATGATTCATTGGAAAATTCTGAATTTTACTGATAAAAAAAAAAAGAAGAAAATAAAATTATGCTTTGTTTTGGTCAACCGTTGTATCGACTAGTTCTCTCTTGTGTTTAGTTGGCAAAAACATGACGCGGACAGCTGTTAGCAGCTCCTGGTTGAGTTATTATTTCATTAGTTATTCGTTGTTTTTAAATCTTTAAATGGACTGGCCCCAAAATATTTGTACTATTCCTCTCTCAGGCCTTTGAGGTCTTCTGATCAGGGTCTTTTAGTGGCTCCCAGAACCAGATGCAAACTTAAAGCAGATCGTGCTTTTTCAGTTGCCGGCCCCAAACTCTGGAACGCACTGCTTATGCATATAAGATCCGCTCAGACCTTTTCAGTTTTTAAAGCCTTGTTAAAAGGTCATTTATTATTGCTTGCTTGAGTTTTAACATTAATTGTGACCCTGGAGCACAAAAGCAGTCTTTAAGTCTTGGGTCTTGGGTCAAAATTATAGATTTTTCTTTTATGCCAAAAATCATTAGGATATTAAGTAAAGATCATGTTCCATGAAGATATTTTGCAAATCTCATACCGGAAAAATTGACCCTTATGACTGGATTTGTGCTCCAGGGTCACAATTGGTGTTTAAATTGTGAATGCACAGAGTCTGTCCTTTTTAGCATTCTGTTGTGGCAACCTTGGTTGTGTAAATGTGCTTTAAAAATACCTAAACTAAACTAACTCATCTAAACATATCTATGGCTGGGTGGAAGGTGTGTCACTGAGCCGTGTCTGTGTGTGCTGTCACAGGAGCAGGAGCAGATGCAGTGCTACAACCAGCGTATGATCGAGCTCCTCAAGGCCCGACAGCAGCAGCAGAAGAACCGGCTGCCCAAGATCCAGCGCAGCGAGGCCAAAACACGCATGGCCATGTTCAAGAAGAGCCTGAGGATCCACTCCAGCGGAAGCTCCGCAGAAGACCGCGAGAAGACCAAGCAGGTAAAGCGTGTCTCCGACGGCCCTACAGTATGTGTCCTCCTCTCAGAGACCCTCATCTCTCTCTCTGTTCAGTTCTCCAGGCTGGAGGAGAAGAGGCAGAAGGCCGAGCGCTTGCACCAGCTGCAGAAACACGAGAACCAGATGAAGGAGAAGATCAGCGAGTGCGAGGGAAACGCCAGAGAACTGCAGCAGCTGCAGGTGAACTAAACTCTTTCTAATAGACGCTCACACTTGTATACAACACAAAAGATGAGTGGATATCCGTGATTGTGTCAGAATACACGGGATACACTTTAAGTTACTTTGGTCTTTATTTTTAAGAGAGCTGAATATAATTAGACATGCGGGGCTCTAAACGCTTTTATTTTTATTTAGGAGCACTTTGTGCATGCACTTACAAGTTGCATAAATAACGTTATTGAGATTAATGTTTTAAATATGAAATTTGGAATATATGAAATGATTCCAAAAAATAGAATGATACTTTTAAATATGAAACTCAGATTGCCAGCAGGTGGCGGCAAACCACTGTCCTAATGAGTGAGTCATTTGCTGTGTCCCAATTCGCCTACTTATACTAAGCCCTAAAAGTATGTACTCTTTTTGGGAAGAAAAAGTACATACTTTTGAGTATGTAGCAGAATAGTATGCAAGCTTTGGGACATGCTACTTCGTCATAACTGTGTCTTTAACGGACGCTCTGTTGCTTAGTGATGTGCATCTTGTCACAGTTTAAACTGCACTGTCAATCATCTTGTCAAAGTTAACATTATCCATATTTCGTTTAATTTAGTTTCCTACCGTACTGGAGAGAAATGAAGAGGCACGTTGATCTGTCCGTCGTGGGTCTATCATGCAGAGAACTCTGCTCATATGTTTGCATAATGATGCATTTAAAAGTTAATGACCAAACGTATCATTATAAAGTTCACAGTGTTGCTGCAGATGAAATACAGCGCGGATAACATTAAATACATATTTTTTCAACAGGTTAGATATTGATTATTTATCACTCAAACCCCTTTCTCTACCTGTCCGTCGGTCTTGCATGAAAAGTGTTAAAAAACTACAAACATGGCGGATATGCGTGTTTGTAGTTCTAATCGAATCCGCGTCCACCGCGCAATGTGTTGTGGGCAATATTACCCGTTAGAGTGTGCATCGATCTGCACTTCGGAAGCAGTAAACCATCCGGGTAGCTTTGGAATACTCTTTTCAACATACTACAATTTGGGACATACTAATTCTAATTTCGAATACTATTTAGGACGGATAGTATGCAAATTGGGACGCAGCAATTGGCTCGGCAGATATGTCCAAACACGCAAATTAATTCAGTAACAAACCATTTTCATTAGTGAAATAAATCGTAGAGACAATATTGTCTTTTTTGCTCTAAGTCATTTAGTATTAACTTCTTGTTTAGTGAATTGTTATATATATATAATACAAATAATGCAATTTGACCGATGGTGAGATGGGTATTAAAGTGATAAGTTAGATGCATGATGCAGATGTGTTTTTGTTTTTTTTCATGAAGAAGAATTATTTTAAATATGTGACCCTGCAGCACAAAAGCAGTGTTAGGTCGCTGGGGTATATTTGTAGCAATAGCCAACAATACATTGTATGGGTCAAAATTATACATTTTTCTTTTATGCCAAAAATCATTAGGATATTAAGTAAAGATCATGTTCCATGAAGATATTTTGTAAATTTCCTACCGTAAATATATCAAAACTTAATGTTTGATTAGTAATATGCATCGCTAAGAACTTAATTCAATGGAAAGCTTATTTATTCATCTTTCAGATGATGTGTAAATCTCAATTTCGAAAAATTGACCCTTATGACTGGTTTTGTGCTCCACGGTCACATATATGAAGTACTTATTTTCTAAAACATGTTTTACTCTAAACCTGCTAGAAAATCAAAGCCATAAATCTAACAACGTTGTGTTCCAAATTTGAGGTTGATATCACAAAAAAAATGAGAATTTAGTTTGGCCGCAGTACCGAATGAAATACGTTTGCTGTTTGCTTCCAATGTTTACAAATGATCATACAGTATATCTTTAGAAAGTGAACAGCACATAACAGGCACATACCAGTATAAACATAAATATCTATCAATACAATATACATCACACCACTCAACATGCATCAATATTTTCAAATTCCCTTTCAAATTCAGAAGCCTCTGTCAAACACGTCGTCTCAAACCGTAGAGAAAAGCTGTGTCTGTATCAGTGTGTCACTGTGTGCTGGTCTCCTGCAGAATGAGAAGTGTCACCTGCTGATAGAAAACGAGACGCAGCGTCTGAAGGCTGTGGACGAGCAGCACAACCAGCAGCTGAAGGAGTGGAGGGAGCACCTCAAGCCCAGGAAGAAGGTCTGCGCTTCACCAAATACACTTAATTAATTACACACTACAGCTCAAAGGTTTGGGCTGGTAGTCTCTTCTGCTCGCCAAGACTGCCTTTGATCAAAAACACAGGGGGAAAAAAAGTTATGTTGTTAAATATTACAATTTCAAACACTGTTTTTTTATTTTAATATAAGGCCTGTCAGGTTTTTGCAGTTATTTGAGATATCCACAATAATTGTACAGTTTACATTTGTGTAAATGTTGCTGTTGCGTCTCATTTTCCTGGAGGCGAGTCAGATTTCAGCATCACAGCAGTCAGTTATTGCTGTAAATCACATAAGGAAAGATTATACGAAAAAATTATATATTCAAATTAATTAAATTTAATAAAAAAAAATATATGTATTTGACTGACAATGTAATTGCATTGAACAAAACAGACAATTAATGAATCGTCAGCACTAAATGCATGATCGTGACAGGCCTATTTAATATCTATTAAACTAATTTATTGCTCCGATCATTACTCTAGTCTTCAGTGTCACGTGATTCTTCAGAAATCATTCTGATATGCTGACTTGCTGCTTTTCTGATTATTATCAGTGTTGAATACAGTTGTGCTGCACGATATTTTTGTGGAAACCGTGATGCATTTGATTTTTCAGGATTCACAGATGAGCAGAAAGTTGAAAAAGAACAGCGTTCGTTTGAAATAGAATTTTTTTTTGTGACATTATAAATGTCTTATTTGTCGCTTTTGATCAATTTCATTGCTGGAAAAATGTTAATTGAAAAAAAAAAAAAAAAAA
>NW_015632469.1:1351487-1357787 GCF_001515625.1 Sinocyclocheilus rhinocerous
GATTTTTCTTTTATGCCAAAAATCATTAGGATATTAAGATAAGATCATGTTCCATGAAGATATTTTGTAAATTTCCTACCGTAAATATATCAAAACTTAATTTTTGATTAGTAATTTGCATTGCTAAGAACGTCATTTGGACAACTTTAAAGATGATTTTCTCAATATTTAGATTTTTTTGCACCCTCAGATTCCAGATTTTCAAATAGTTGTATCTCAGCCAAATATTGTCCGATCCTAACAAACCATACATCAATGGAAAGCTTATTTATTCATCTTTCAGATGATGTGTAAATCTCAATTTCGAAAAATTGACCCTTATGACTGGTTTTGTGCTCCACGGTCACATATATGAAGTACTTATTTTCTAAAACATGTTTTACTCTAAACCTGCTAGAAAATCAAAGCCATAAATCTAACAACGTTGTGTTCCAAATTTGAGGTTGATATCACAAAAAAAATGAGAATTTTGTTTGGCCGCAGTACCGAATGTTTCCACTAGGGGAAATACGTTTGCTGTTTGCTTCCAATGTTTACAAATGATCATACAGTATATCTTTAGAAAGTGAACAGCACATAACAGGCACATACCAGTATAAACATAAATATCTATCAATACAATATACATCACACCACTCAACATGCATCAATATTTTCAAATTCCCTTTCAAATTCAGAAGCCTCTGTCAAACACGTCGTCTCAAACCGTAGAGAAAAGCTGTGTCTGTATCAGTGTGTCACTGTGTGCTGGTCTCCTGCAGAATGAGAAGTGTCACCTGCTGATAGAAAACGAGACGCAGCGTCTGAAGGCTGTGGACGAGCAGCACAACCAGCAGCTGAAGGAGTGGAGGGAGCACCTCAAGCCCAGGAAGAAGGTCTGCGCTTCACCAAATACACTTAATTAATTACACACTACAGCTCAAAGGTTTGGGCTGGTAGTCTCTTCTGCTCGCCAAGACTGCCTTTGATCAAAAACACAGGGGGAAAAAAAGTTATGTTGTTAAATATTACAATTTCAAACACTGTTTTTTTATTTTAATATAAGGCCTGTCAGGTTTTTGCAGTTATTTGAGATATCCACAATAATTGTACAGTTTACATTTGTGTAAATGTTGCTGTTGCGTCTCATTTTCCTGGAGGCGAGTCAGATTTCAGCATCACAGCAGTCAGTTATTGCTGTAAATCACATAAGGAAAGATTATACGAAAAAATTATATATTCAAATTAATTAAATTTAATAAAAAAAAATATATGTATTTGACTGACAATGTAATTGCATTGAACAAAACAGACAATTAATGAATCGTCAGCACTAAATGCATGATCGTGACAGGCCTATTTAATATCTATTAAACTAATTTATTGCTCCGATCATTACTCTAGTCTTCAGTGTCACGTGATTCTTCAGAAATCATTCTGATATGCTGACTTGCTGCTTTTCTGATTATTATCAGTGTTGAATACAGTTGTGCTGCACGATATTTTTGTGGAAACCGTGATGCATTTGATTTTTCAGGATTCACAGATGAGCAGAAAGTTGAAAAAGAACAGCGTTCGTTTGAAATATAATTTTTTTTTGTGACATTATAAATGTCTTATTTGTCGCTTTTGATCAATTTCATTGCTGGAAAAATGTTAATTGAAAAAAAAAAAAAAAAAAGCAAATAAATCTTTCTGAGCTCAGACTTTTGAACAGAAGCATATATACACATTCGATCACACGATTAAGCGCACTTCTCCTCAAATTCTCATTACTGTTATATGTCTACACGCTGAAAAAAATGATACTAAATGTTTTTAAGGTAAGTGGTTGCAAACAATTTATTTTAGCTACATTTAAATAAAAAAAAAGTTGAAAGTTAGTCAACTAAATTTGTTTATTTAAATGTAGCTAAAATGCATTGATTGCAACCACTTACCTTAACATTTTTTAGTAAATTCAATGAATAATTTTTTTTCAGTGCATATAGCTAAATTTTTTTATTTATAGTAATTTTACTCACAATATTAAATTGCTGCATTTTTTATTCTAATATAAAGGCGTGTATATAAAGGCATTAAAGCAATGCATCACCTTGTACAATGATATAAAAAGATTACTGTTGAAATAAAAAGGTTTTGACCGTATTTGGCTGATGTGAATAACCTCACACGCCAGGTGCTTGTAGAGTTGAAGTGTGATGTGTTTCTGTCTCCTCTCTCAGGTTCTGGAGGAAGAACTGAACCTGAGGAAGAAAGAGCAGGAGCTTTTCTTCAAGATGAGTCATGATTCCCAGTGTCAGAACATCGGCTCACCAAACAAACTCACAAAGTTCCTCCCATACGTCGATTCGTCCACCACATGAGCCAAGCATGAGAAACTGAAATCACATCACGCTGAAGCCAAAGAAACATTCATCTAATACAGAGAGCACTGACAAATACAGCGTCTCTTTACAGAACACTCACCTGAAACCACATTCAGCTTCATTCATTTAATAGTGACCAGCAGAGATGAACGTGTACTGATGCATTCATTTAAACGCAGGGATTTTATACTGGAGAGTCAGAAACGTAGAACTGCGTCGTTTCTTTACCACTCGTTTATTTATAAGCTACTGTTTAATCTTCAAGTTAGCGAAAATTGCATTGCCAAATATATTGCACAAACCTTGCATATTCTTATATATTTGTATTTCTTCTATGATCATTTAATATATATATATATATATATAAAGTTGCAACTTATCACTTTTATAACCAGTTTCCTTTAAAAATGCTGAAAAAAGGAATTTCTGTTTTATTTTTTTGAACTGCTGCACAAGTTCTTCTTTACTAAAGTGAAAAAGTGTACATTTTAATTGGTACATTAAGTTATTTTACCGAATGTTTTTGTCGTTTTATGTTTTAGACCGCGACTAATTTACCACTTTTATTAATCTGCAATGTTCACCAAATTGTCAGTGGCACATTTACTGTAAATGCATCACACTGGACGAGCCGAGAGCGATGAGACCCGTGGCGCCAAAGTTCACGGCTTCAGAAATGTGCCTTTTACGCATGTTTTCTTGAGTTTATTGTTGATCATTTGTTATATGTTGCTGTCTAAAGCACTGTCACCTAACCAAAGTGCAATATGTTGCTGCGTTCCGATTTTGTACATGTTATTTTACAACAACTTCCATTCTTTAGCCATTTGAAGGATTTCTATTTACAAAACCAATACCCGAAGCCTGAAGGTACGAGGATGTCTGTGGAGCTCAATGTTGATTAGTGTGTAACCAAAGGTTCAGTGTGGATGATGTACGAAAGTGTTGTCCTACCAGAGTATCTATAATAAATGAGATGTTTATTATTCATCCTTACAGTTCTTTTGGTTTTGATCATTTTCTCTGAGGACTTGGCATTAGAAGTAACTTTTTATGAAATAGCTGTTTTAGTAAAAAAAAAAAAAATCCTGTCCTCGTTTGCTCACCATCGTGTTGGGTTTCTTTCTTCTGCTGAACAATAATAATAATAATTTAAAAAAAAGATATTTTGAAGAAGCAGTTGACGTTAGCCATTGACTTTCATAGTATTTTTCCACTGGAAAGTCAATGGCTACCGTCAACATTCTTTAAAATATCTTGTGTTCATCAGAAGAACAAACAGCAGGTTTGGATCAACAATCAGGTGAATAAATGATGACAGAATTTACATTTTTGGTGTACTGTTACTTTTATAAATCTGGTACACTAAAACAAAAAAAGAGGAACGTCTCAATTCCGACTATATGGAATATTTGGAAAAAGAAAACCTGTAGCGCCACCTACAGTTCAAAGTAGGCGTTAGTTTGATGTATTATCATTATTGATGTGAGATTGATTCATATCTCACTTTATTCAACAGGTAGTTCTGCGCCACAAATCTGATTTAATTTAAAGTTATGAATTGAACCACTGTCTTGTTTTACTCCACTACATGGTTGCTCCTTTTGTAAGTGTTTTTGTTAGTTTTAGTTGCTGGTGTCCTGTAGCACAGAAAACACTTCATTTGTGCTCAAAATCAGCCTAAAATGCAAAATAAAAAGCCTAATTAGAGAAAATAAAGATCAACGTCCAAATGCACGAACAAATATTCAGTGTTGGGGGTAATATATTACAAGTAACACAAGTTATGTAATCAGATTACTTTTTTCAAGTATCTAGAAAAGTAACGCATTACTTTTTAATTTACAAGAGAATATCTGAGTTACTTTTTCAAATAAGAAAAGCAAGTTACTTTTTTTTTTCCAATGTATTGATTGACAGCTCTCCTGTCCCCATGTTGAGAGAAATCAGATGTTACTGTAGTTCTAAAATAAATATAAATATGCATTAATTCATCTCACTCACAAAAAAAAAGAAACTCTATTTTTATTCATTTTGAGGAATACTGAATCAATGCAACTCAGAATATGATGCAAACCTGCAATAATTAAATGTTAAACAACACAAATATGCTTTATGTATTTAATCCCATTCTATTAACCAATGTCTTTGCTTCTGACCTTCGATGATCCAGTTCAACCATACTAATAAGCAAAAATTACTTTTTTTATTGCTGAAGTGTGTTGAAATGTCTTCTTCTGCACTCTACTGTACGGACGTTAATTTACTTTCCCTTCAGCCTGAGGCTTATTCATTTCACTTTTGGTGTGAAAAGGCTTTTATATTTGCCAAAAATAGAACTTTTTTATTTTAAAATCAAACAAGCAAGCCCAGTCCAGAAAAGTAGCGCAAAAGTAACGTAACGCATTACTTTCCATAAAAAAGTAACTAAGTAACGTAATTCGTTACTTTTTTTATGGAGTAATGCAATATTGTAATGCATTACTTTTAAAAGTAACTTTCCCCAACACTGCATATATTTGAAAAAGCTGTAATTAATGTATACAGTATATTCACGGTTTTATGAAAATATTAAATGCAATTAGAAAATAAAATGTTTGATATAATTGTTTTTTCCCCATTATTTTATTTTTATGTTTTTTTTATTTTTTTTTATACAATACTGTTTTGATCGGTTTATTTAATATTATTTTACTATTTTTCTTAGTGTGATTTTTGATCAGTTGTATTAAAACCGTTTAGGGTCAGTTTGAGCCACATACATCATCATCATCATCATAATGAATTCCTCATTTAAATATCCCCCGGTTTACATTTCCGAAATCTGGTCATATTGTGGCTGCGGTGTCAGAGTCACTCAATATTACTTTCAGAAGCTTTTTATAAAACTCTATATGACCCTCGCACATGGCTGTGATTCATCTGAAACCACAAAGAAAACTTCCTTGTGTCATATTACTCATGAAAAAGAAAAAAAATTACTCAAAGTCTGCACAGCACAAATCCACCCTTTCTGAGCTCTGCTGGCCATTCATCACTGCTCAACAAACACAACCAATATGACTCTGGAACTTAAGCATGTATTCATAACTTCATATTTTGATCCTGCTTTTTAACCAAATATCAGTATTTAGAAACTTTTGTTTTCAGACGCATCAGTGGCGTAGGCAGAATTTTATTTTTGATCAGGCCTGGGCAAAAGTGACTAATGAACAAGTTGGACTCAATGCTCAGGTCATTTCGATCTTCTTTTCTTTGATCCTATTGAGGATTGTGACCCTGGAGCACAAAAGCAGTCATAGGTAGCACAGGTTTATTTGTACCCATAGCCACATTGTATGGTCAAATGATTTTCTTTTATGCCAAAAATCATTAAGATATTACAGTTTTTCTCAATCGATTTGGCACTTCTCTAATGCAGTGTACTTGTTCCCAAAACAATTAGCACAGCCATGCAAACAAAACAATTATCTTAAACAGTTCAACTTTAGAAAAAATTGCAGTGCTGCATTTTGCAGTAGTAATGCATTTATTAAAAGTAAATATTAACATCAAATCTATAGGTATGTTCTCTATTGATTATAAAACACATTCAGCTGAAGATGCACAAATATGCTAAAGAAAATACATGTTTATTGCAATTCTTCAACAGGGACTTTTGTTTTACATATATTGTGTATATCTAAACAAAATAAATAATTGTTCCAACATCAACACTTGCTATCACCCATAAGACAAAAAAAAATAAATAAAAAATCGCCCCTTTAAACTTAAAATCTGTATGTGCCACCTTTAGCAGCAAGAACTGCAAACAAACTTTCCTGATAACTACAGATGAATCATATACATGCATATATACATACACATAAACATACATACATACACATAAACATACATACATACACATAAACATACATACACACACAAACATACATACACACACAAACATACA
>NW_015632469.1:1358019-1358453 GCF_001515625.1 Sinocyclocheilus rhinocerous
GATCTCGAACTTAAATTCTGAAAAATGTTTGGACATTTACAGTAAGTAACAGAAGTTGTCCCAGGAGGACTAAGAATCGGTACTATCACTATTGCAACGAAACTGAGTGTTAGGCCCATTTCTGTCACCTCCTTGGTCAGTTGCCTCTACGCTGGGATCCTGTTGTTCCCTTTAGAAATGTGTGATCCCCTTCTAGCAGGATCCCATTTCTGATGTCCCATTTGCGATCTATCTGCTCCCCTTGAGCTCGCCGGTCCTGGGCCGACTGGGTGAGTCCTCCTCTCGACTTGAGAGTTAGCTCCTCTGACCCTGGGCTATTGATCGCTTCGGTCAAGCTGGGTTCCTCTTTCTCCTCGCTAGGGGTTGAACCCTCCACTCTTGAGCTCCGTGGCAGTGACATCAGGTAGTTGGGCCGCTTGCTGCTTCCCTGATAA
>NW_015632469.1:1358463-1369695 GCF_001515625.1 Sinocyclocheilus rhinocerous
TCCCCTCACCTCAGAGGGTTGTCTTTGAGCCTGCCGCTCCCGATTGAGTGTCTGATGACTTCTGGGCATCTGTGAGCAGATGCTTTGGAATTTAAATCCATGCTATGGTAAGTGCACACGCTGAGCTTCTGTGCACTTTCTAAAATCCACATTGTGGTAAGTGTGCACGCTAAGCATTCTGCGCACTTTCTAAAATCCTGTATGATAAGGGTTACGCGCTATCAGCCTCGTTCCCTTTCTCTGAGTTGGTTTAGGCCACGGTTCTCGCCTTGGGCTCCACTCAACTTATGCATCTCTGTTGATACATTCCTGAGCAGGGTGTTGCTACCAAAGATCTGTCGAGTCAGTTCTTTGGGCAGGTTTATTCAGAACTGGCGGTAGCCCCCCTGGGTGGCAGGCCAGGGTCAGGGTATTCCCCTAAAGGAATCTCTTTCTTCTGATTCCAATCCTTGAGCTCTACCCTAGGTTTGGGCTTCCTAGCCCAGCCCTTAACAGGTAAGTTCTTTAGAGTATGTAGCTCAGGCCCTTGGCCGAAGGGGATAATGTCACTGACAGCCATCAAGACGTCCTTTGGGGCAACTCCCATGGCTATGGTAGAGTTGGTACTTAGTGCTCACCGTAGTTTCTGGCATGCACTCCCCTCAGCATGGCGGCGTGGGTATACCGTTCCCCATAGCGACCCTAGAGGACGCAGTTTGAAGTTCCCTCGGAAGGGAACATCTCGGGTTACATATGTAACCATGGTTCCCTGAGAAGGGAACGAGACACAGCGTCCTCTAGTTCCCTTGCCATGCTTCGGACATAAGCTTCAGACGAAGCGAATGACGTGTTCTCCCGGTGCCCTTTTGCACTGTGGTCACGCCGGGTGATGACGTCACGGGCTGTCGCTGACCAATGTAATTGTCGGATTTAGATGCATGCTTCAGACACCGGTCACGCTGAAGGCGTTCCCCATAGCGACTCCTAGAGGACGCAGTGTCTCGTTCCCTTCTCAGGGAACCATGGTTACATACATAACCAGAGACATTTCCTTTAAATGGAGCCATAACATTGTAAAAACAGTTTACAAAGCACATTAAATTATATTCAATAACATTTAATAAACCAAAGATGTAAGGTACTCCTTTTTCTGCCTTCATTAAACACTTCGTAAGTCTTGTTACCTACATGTAAAATTGTATCATCCGAACATCACAGAAAAATAATGGGAAAGTTATCTTGGTTTTCCATTTAAAAATATGGAGGTCCAAGTAAACACATCAACTTAAGACAATGCAGACTAAAGTTTAGCTACATCATTTGATATTACTAATTATAGTAAATGAGTAACTAACCTTTCTAAAGACTAGAGACTGTAGTCTATATATTAATCGCCATTATTTTAGCATTTCATTCCCACTTGTTGATACTGCAAGAAATATATCTGTATATCATTTTGAGGGAAAACATACATCTATAAAACACAAATAATGTGTTCAGCTCTCCTTTATTGCTTACTTTTAGGAAAGTGGTCTCTTGCAAGGTGAACAACATTTGGGGGAGTTTGAAACCCCTGCCTTCCGAACTTCAGTTATATTTATTTCTGTTTTGGCATTAACAATTATGTTTCCATAAATTCTATAAGGAAATAAATTAACCAGAAACCTCAAGAAAGACAATTGTATAAATGGCGGACAAAAAAAGTGTACTGTTGATAACTCTCACTTACAGTTTAATACCAGTATAAATGGAATTGCTCAAAATAATAATAATAAAAACATTCTGACTATTTGAAATGTTTATTTGATTTACATTAAGACAAAGTTAAAAGTCAAACTTGAAATACTAAGGACAAAACATCACAGAAATGCTTAAAAAATACAAACAAACAGGTTACCCATGTCATCTTGCCTTTGTTCCTTTTTTATCTGGTTTGAGTCTCAACATTTTTTGTTTCATACTTGCAGCATTTACCCTCTTCTCTCTATTATACTTCATATAATTTTTTTTTCTCAGTCATTTTCTTGCAAAAACTTCTCAACTTCAGAAACACCTTCCATTATCCTTTCCAAACTCAGGCACTTGCATTTGTTGTACATTTATTAATAGATGGAGTGCTTTTATGAATGCATTTCATAGCAACTAGGAGCTGATGACCATAGAGCAAAATGAGCATATTTTCAGTGCTCCTGGTATTGTCAGGTCAGACTGGGCACCTATTTAACACTGTTTTTCTGATAAATGAATGGAAAATAAAACTAAAAAAAGACAAGAAATATTTCAGTAACATAATAAACCACATTTTCAAATGTAGTGTTGCTAAAAATAAACATGTTTATCAAATGTATGCTTGAAACCAGTCAAGCATGAATGTTAAAACATTTGACAATGTTTGTAAAATATCTAAACACCTTTGTCAGTGATATGAAAATACTTTGTTTGGGCAATACTGACATATAAAATAATGACGATATCATGGCTGTTCTGAGGTATTCTGTTATTCACTAATGTATGATTGGTACTGCAAAAGAGGCTGCTTTTTAAAATCAATGTTTGCTAGAACATTCATGTGACAGAAATTAACTGTGAAAGTGAAACTAGAAATGGGTGCCACTGTTCTGTAAACCTTAAGGCCATGTGTTTGTTTCCGGTTTCTCCTCGTTCTGCACCTTCCCTTTACTCATCAGTTCCCCAGTGCAGACTTCTACGCAAAGTCTATTAAAAAAAGTGCAGACTGAAACAACAATAACGTAGATAAATAACCAACATGATTTGTAGAGTCTTGTAGTGTTAGAACAAGAAAGCAGACCAATTTTTGTAAACTAAAAGCTTCAAAATGGAAATCTAGCATTAGGAAGCTGGTTTAACAAGTACTCCAGGCTATGCCATGTAAGCTCAAGCCTGCTACTTGTACGGATTCATAGTATGCGTAATATTGAATTTCGAATCTGCTGATAGACACTGCTCAGACATCACGTTTTGCATAATCTACGGCAAAAGCACAGAGCGCTTTGCATATTATATTGAGGCACAATATCATGGAGGCTGCGTAAAGTCATTTATATATTGCTAGTCACTTAAACCTTTAGCGATACATATAAGGTTTGATTAATATAAGAATAGGCAAGAGCCTTGATGTTCAGTGCTAACATATGAAAGCACATATGGTTTTCCCCAAAAGGGAAAAGAGTTACAAAAAAGCAAGCAAACAAATTATTATGGCCTGTTTGAACTTGCAAAGGATGGAATGTCATTTTAAAAAAAAGGTATCCATAAATAAAGGATGTTAATTAAATAAGTTTTCTTTAGGCAGCCGTGTCAAGAGTACCTAAGGTTTCTTGGTCAGGTAATTGGAAGGGAACCAGCCCTCCATCACTGGCCCATCGCTCACATTTTTACAAAACCACCAGCCGCCGCTACTTCTCTCCAGAACTTCGAAAACAGCGCCCTCTTTAAAGCCAGGTGTCTGCTCGTCTCCTTCAAAGTCAGCCACAGCTAAGAACAGCTCCTCCTTGGCCGGATCCTTGATAAGAGGTGGGAGTTTGTCTCTCGGAGGCCCTGGTTTTTCTGTCTTAATGAGGGGCTTTGGTGGCACAGGTACTTTGGCCTTGGGTTCTTCCTTCTCCTTGTCTTTTGGTTTCGTTTTGGGCGGCGGGGGTCTGCTTTGAGGAGGGACGGCCGGCTTGGCCTCTGGCAAGTCTTTTTGGGGAGCTCTGGTGTCTGTAGAACTGGCTGGCTCAGAACTCTTCTTTGGTGGAGGAGGTCTTCTAGGTGCCACAGAAGGCCTCTGGGGAGGCTCTTTTGGTGGTGTTGTTGGTGGTGGTTTAGTTGTTTCTGATGGGTCATGGCCGTTTTGTTGTTTATTGTGGGATTTTGACTCTTCGTTTGTTCTGCCATTATTTGGGGGAGTATCACTCTGCTGGTTGGGATCACTCGAGTTGCTGCTGAGCTCTGGAGGTTTAGATGGACGAAGCTTACTCCGAAGGTTTGTGATGTCCAGCTCATTCTTGGCCACTGGCTCTGGTTTGGCCGCAGGGGCGGGCTTTGGTCTGACCACTGGTTTCGGCTTGAGGAACGGAGCTGGGCTGGCCAAATCCGGTTTGTCTTCTTGCGAATCTGCTTTGGGTTTGGGAGGCTGCTTGGCCACATGCTTAAGGTTGAACTTTTTCACCTCCTTGGCTGAGATGTTGTGGCCACACTCCAAGCCCATCTCATTGCGCAGGTAGAGCTGCTTGTTCTTCTCCTCCTTCTTTATCTCTGGGGGTTTGTCTGGCTTGAGAGGAGCTGCTTTTGGAGTCACCAATGGGACGATGACTCCTGGGGCTGGTGGTTTGGGTGGGAGAGGTTTAGGAAGGTCTGCTTTGGGTTTGTCCTCCAGTTCCAGGCTCTTGTTGATGGATTCTCTCCTTGGCGGTAAAGCTGGCTTCTCTTCAGCCATGGGTGAAGATGGAGGAGGAGGTAAGGGCACTGAAAAATGGGAGCTGCCTTTAACTGCATTGGGCTTCCATTCTCTCAGCTTGGAACGGGTGGAGAAATCAGAGTTGGATGAAGGTTCGTCTGGTAAAGGTTTGGACCAACAATTCTCAGAGTTGGCATTATTGCTTGCGGGATCATCAAGCTTCGGTTGAGCCATCTCACCAGGAACCGGGGCCAAAAAGTTAGGCCTAGAGGCATTGTTGGTTTTCTTGTATTTATCAATGAATGTGACTGGAGCCCAGCCTTCTTTATCATCGATCTGAATGTACCACCAGCCACTAGAGTTCTTCTCAATGACCTGGGAGTACAAGATGCGAGGTAAATGCCAAGATGCATGTGGAATATCCAGATGTGTTCATTTGAGAACTAGTCAAAAATGAAAGCCGACGCTTTGTCTGCTGTTATACTCACTTCAACTTTCACTCCTGCCTGGAAGCTAATGCCATCTGGGATGGTCGTCTGAAAGTCAGCTATGGTGTAATACTCCTCCTCTACTTGTGGTGGCACTGGAGGTTTAGGCAGATTCACTCCTCGTGGCTAGAATAAGAGACAGGCCAAGAGTTAGGATGCCAAAATCTTGGGTGCTTCTCAATCCTAAAATTGTTGCTTCCTTGTTTCCTCGCTCCTCTATCCTCCAACCAATCAAACTCAGTTATCTTGAATGGCATTTCAACTCTATAAATCAGGGGTTCTCAACTCTGGCCTCAAGGTCAACTTTCCTACAGAGTTTAGCTCCAACCCTAATCAAACACACCTGAACAAACTAATCAAGGTCTTCAGGATTACTAGAAAGTCACTGGCAGGCGAGTTTGATCAAGTTTGGAGCCAAACTCCACAGAAAAGTACTGGACCAAATAAAAGTGAAGCACATCCCTGTAGAACCTTGAAGAAAGAATTAGAAATATTTGAGATGCAATTGTAAATGATCACCCTTACTATTGTAAGATCCCGGCGTGGTGGAGGTCTCTGTCGCGCTCCTGCTTCTGCAGAAGAGAAGAGGGCAGAATTTAGAGGGCCACAATCTTTATTTAATGCTGGATACCCTCCCTGATGCAACCCAGCACTGAGAGTGCACTACAATCAAGCATGTAAATGGGGCTAATCAGGCCTTTATATTTTTGAATGACACAACTAGGGATGAATTAGTATTATTTTTACCTCAGCTTCACCTTGGTGCCCTGATAGCTTTTTGGGGGATTATTTAGCAATAATGACAGCATATTTGAGGAATCTTTAGTTTATTAACCAGAGCCTAAAATTAAAACTCGCCAAGCACTAAATGCGAGTAAAAATTGTTGTTGGCGAGTGTATTAAACTGTCAATCACCAGTTGGCCAGTAACATTTTTATGAATTCCAATGCAATGTTTACAGCGATAACTGAGGAAACACTGTATCACTGTTGTTCCATAAGCGCCACCTACTGTCAGAGAGTAAATTTGCGTTCTCATGCAGCCCGTCTGCTATGCCACATAATTTCACAAAGCTAAATTCAGACCTTAAATACTTGTCATTTTTTAGATTACAATGAAAAAATTTTTGCTTACTGCGCTTGCTTTCTGAAAATGGTGAAAATCGGTCGCGCTGGTTCTCCTTGTTTTCCTTGTTGGCATTCTGCTGTTTGCAAGCCACATCTAGGTCATTAGTGCTGGCATGACCTGGAGCGCCAGCAGCCATCTTCTGACTGAGGATATCAGCCTTCTTCAGATAGGACGCCGGGGCCCAGCCCTCTTTTCCTTGGTATCTATGGGGGTAAAAGGGAGAATGTTCCAAGAAAATGCCTGTTAAGTATTTTTCTGAGGACATTTGCATTTGATTTTACCTGATCTTCCACCAGCCTTCCAAGTTTTTCTGAATGACCTCAACAGTCATGCCTCTCTCCAAATCTATTTCATCTTGATCGCGTGCAGAGTATGGATAGATCGCAGTGTACTTTTCCTCTGAAGATACGAAAGGGATATTTGAAAAGTTAAAAGTGCCGTTCATGAATAACATCCAACCACTACAGCCCATTTACCACTTACGTTTTCTTTAGAAAACGCACAAACATGTATACAAATACAATAATGGAACTAAAGCTCGACAACCAGAAAGTGTCCAATTGCTTGAAAAAAAAAAAAAATTACATCCATGAATTTATTTAGAAGATTCATTGAGCTTATAATGCTTTCATTGTTTTGCCAAAATAGTTGAAAACATGCAGTGGTAAATTTGATGTAGTTTAACGTTTTTCACTTTGCTTTTATTTTACAGTAATTGGCTGCTTGTAATCTGCATTTTCTCTTTCTGTTTTGAGTTTTCTGATGAATAGCAGATGAAGGAGGGGCGGGGCGGATCTCATCAGAGACTCAAAGTATTGACAGCATAAGCACATCTGCTGGGCAGACTGATTGTTTTCACATGCTACCAACAAAATCACAATCTAAACATGGCATGAGCACACCAAGTTTGATAGTTTAAATGCTTATCTCTAATCATAGATTCAGTTCTATGCCAGATGAAAACTTTAGTTTGAACAATATTTATTTCATATTTACTTTCTATCTGTGATCTCATATATTTTGGCCGTACTGTACAAAACAGAACAAAATAAATGCAGAGTGAAAATGTGTGAATGCATGGGTCATTCCGATTTATTTCTGATATAATTAACATACAACATAATACTAGTCAACAAACTATATGTTATAAGGTATTAATTTGAGTTACATGTCAAAGTTTAATATTTGGACTTAAGGATATAAACATCCCCTAACATGTATGAGCAAAAGTAATATTATGTATTGAGTAATATTATTTCATGAATATTATTAATGAAAGTTATTATGAGGCGTAACCCAAATCAGTTCTGTGAATGTCCTTGCGTGATTATGTAAACAAACTGGTGATTTAAAGCAGTTAATTGAAACAAACGGTCCAAAAGAATCAGTTCGCAGAAAATAATAGGATTTCCCTGTTTGCCTGAGGCTCTGGATTACAGGTAATAATGTTGTAAATAATGTTCAGTTTCTTGCACAGACCGATCGTTTCACTTCGTAAGACCTCAATATATCGTCAGGTACAGTAATGCTTTTATATCGTCGGGTATTAATTTTGTGTTGCCTGTATGTTTTTTTATATTCTCAAAGATCGATCACCACTGACTCTGATTTTATGAATCACCAAGGACCACTGATTTAGCTAAAAATGTTCTTTAATGTTCTACTAAAGAAAGTCACCTACATCTAGGATGGCCTGAGGGTGAGTAAATTAACAGCAAATGTTCATTTTTGGGTAAACTATCCCTTTAGTTTGTTTAAATTGTGATTGTGTTTGACATTTTTATTTACAGCGTTTTCATGACAAGTCATGCATCAATCAACAAAGTAATTCACATGAACATTATTTTATTTTTGTATTTCTCCACAGCTTTTCATACTTACTTCCTATCTGTGATCTCATATATTTTCGTCGTACTTTACAAAACGGAATGAAATAATCACAGAGTGAAACTGTGTGAATATATGGGCCATTCAAATTTATTTCTGATATGATTAACATAATACTAGACTCAACAAGCCATATGTGACCCTGCACCACAAAACCAGTCATAAAGGTAAATTTTTTAAAATTGACCTGAATAAATAAGCTTTCCATTGATGTATGGTTTGTTAGGTTAGGACAATATTTGGCCGAGATACAACTATTTGAAAATAAAAAAAATGGGAAAATTGAAAAAAAAAAATCTAAATATTGAGAAAATCGCATTTAAATTTGTCCAAATGAAGTTCTTAGCAATGCATATTACTAATCAAATTAAGCTTTGATATATTTACGGTAGGAAATTTACAAAATATCTTCATGGAACATGATCTTTACTTAATATCCTAATGATTTTTGGCATAAAAGAAAAATCTATAATTTTGACCTTACAATGTTTTTTATCATATGATATAATGTATCAGTTTGAGTTACATGTTGAAGTTTAATATTAGGACTTAAGGAAATGGACATCCCCTAACATGTTTGGGCAAAAGTACGATTTTTTTATTGAGAAATATTGCAATATTATTTCACGAATATTATTAATGAAAGTTATTATAAAGTGTTACCCAAGTCCTTTTTTGGAAACTGGGTTGAGTCATTTAGTACTGCATTGCAGTTTACAGCCCACCGGTGCAGCAAATAAAACAGTTTTTTTCAGTTGATTTCAGCTGAAAAAAAGTCAAATGAGTCAAATGAAGTCAATGGCTACCTGTCTTTGAGAATAAAAAAAAAAAGCATATTAAGGAACACAAAATGAATCCCCGTGGCTCCTGATGATATATTCAGGTCTTATGAAGCAAAACGATTGGTCTGTGCAAGAAACTAAACATTATTTACATTAAATCCATGAATCACCAAGGAGCTCGGTTTTAACTAAAAATCTTCTTTATTGTTCTACTTAAGAAAAGTCATCTTGGATGGCCTGAAATGAACAGCAAATGTTCATTTTTGGGTGAACAATCCCTTTAATCTGTTTAAATTGTGATTGTGTTTGATTGTTTGACATTTACAGTATATTTACAGAGGTTTCATGATCAGTCATGCATCAGTCAACACCATATAATTCACAGGGGCATTTCATGTGCTTCGGCAATTCCTCTAGCAAACCAGAAAATTAAAAGTAAAATGAAAGTATTGTTTAAAAAAATGGCACCAGTGTTACAATTCCCCGATTCGTGCTGTGGTCAGTTGTACAAGACTTACAGGTTGCAGCGCATGCACCGCATGCAGGGGTCACACATGCATGCGTCACAATAGAGTGATAAAGTGCTGTGCTCTCCACCTTGGCCAAAGCCTGTGCTGAACAGATCCCCTAAAGTACGCCGGCGACCAACGTGCCTCGGCAGTGACCAGAATCTCCGGCACACTCCAGCAGAGAGCAAGCAGACACATGTGAAAACCTTCAGGTCACGACTCTTCATACTGGATATGCTGGCCTACCAAATATCTACTCTTTGCTATATAGTGCAGAACTGACCTAAAGACTGCACTCGCATTTGAAGAACTGAGAATAACTGTAACCTTCTCAACTTTCTTTCTAAGTAACATCGGAGTAAGACTGTCTTTCTAAAACCTCTGGTGAAGTGTGCAATTTTTGTGCTACTCAACAGAACTGCAAAAAACAAGCTTATTTGTACTTATGTGATGCTAGGGTGTCGTCAGGCTGTTAAAATGTTCTGCATGGTTTTCCGCCTGGTGTTTTCACCCAATTGACTCTTCGAGTCTTTACGGCTCAGCAAGGTTCACCGTATATTTTTCACCCAAAAATATCAGATTTCTCATCATTTCTTCATATAATGCATGTGTACAGGACATGGGACTGAATTTTAAATTCAAGTAATTAAACTGATTTTCTGAGCTTATTAGCAGATATTTGTTCCACTTTAAATCATAAACTCACTTTCATTTTGACCAGTTTCACAGAAAACAAGACTTATCATCTCATTGCTTCTCAAGTCAATGCATCTTGATTTAATAATCTTTAGACATTTGCGTTGAAAAATAAGACAAATACTGAGGGAGAACATCACTCTTTGCAGTGTGATCAGAAGGTACAGTAAAAGCTATGTCCATTTTCTATTGTTTGTAAAAAGAACTAATGGAAATATGTTGGAAGTTGTATTTCCAAACTTTGAAGCGCCGCTAATGGGAGAAATGTTGTGAAAGTGCCACAAAAAGTTTAAACTCTTGACAACCCATGAATAACGTACTTCTAGTTGTCATTCTTATAGTTTCTGGATATTAAACTAGGAATGAGCATTCAAAAAAAATTACACACTTCACCTGTCGAGATCCCAAATCTGAATAAACAGGAGTTTTTTTTGTTGTTGCAGACATTTGATTCCAGTAAGACTGAAGATGAGGAACATTTGATAACAAGCAGGACTCTACCTTCTTCTGCTGGGAGTGAGAAATCATCAGGGTCATCCTGAGCCTCCAGACATGTGGCTGGTACCCAACCTTGAGCGTCCTCAGTGCTGACAAACCACCAACCTGGCAAATCAGAGGGTGAGTAATGATGACAGAACATTCATTTTAGGCTGAGCAATTCATTTAACAGCACTTAACCATGACTGAACCACCGCTGAGCTCCCTGAGGTCTGGGCCTCATATTTTTCCCAAGGTATATACTCTATATAATACAAAATGTGAAAGAATTGCTTAATATTAACTCTACTTTGGTGCTTGTCAGTGTCAAACTGTTTGAGATGAACAATCAAATCAAAGTAGGCGGGCCTTACTGTTCAGAGGCTGCTTCAGTTGATGGCCATAAAGCAACTGAACTTAACATTTAATATATAATAGATAATGCATGATGTGTAAATATTAAACAACTGACAGATACTGTATAATCAGGGATGCAAACTAACCTTTGTCTAATTTCGCCTATAGGCTATGATTTATGTGATTCGCTTAATTGGTAATTGTCAATATGATGAGAGAAGAAACATTAACAGAGCTGTTTTTGCACATACTATGAATTAAATTAATAAACTAATAATTAGCTTTCCTGGTAGCTTCATAAAACATATACATAAAATATAAGTTGACTGACAGATGAAAATAAAAATCACTGGGACTTTTCACCATTTGTATGTCTCCGCTTGTCTGGGTTTGCATGTTTCTGTGACTTCAATGCAACTTGCATCATTTCGCCAGTAGGTGGCAACAAGTGACTGTCTTTACGAGTGAGCAATTAAAAAAAAAAAAAAAAAAAGGGAAATTGCCCCTTTTTCCCCCAAAATTCTGTTTTT